>NW_020528509.1:0-247500 GCF_003368295.1 Carassius auratus
TGCTAACGGGAGAGGCTCAACGAGATATTTTGCGCTTCCCCCGGAACAAAGCGCTTCCTACGTGGAGTTATGGAAGGAGATCCTGGGCCGGATGGGGCTATCACCAATCAGCGCCGCCAACATCTTGGAGTACAACGTTCGCACACCACCAGAGGCTTTGCGACACGCCATCGAGGAAGAGGTACAGGAGATGCTGAGCTTAGGGGTAATTGAAACAGCCCATGGTCCAGCCCCATCGTCAGGGTTCCAAAGCCCGACGGCACCCTCTGCTTCTGTAACGACTTCCTCCGCCTTAACAAAATCTCCGAATTTGACTGCTACCCAATGCCCCGTGTCGATGAGTTGTTGGACGTTGCCGGTTCATCTGGACCCTCGACCTCACCAAGGGCTACTGGCAGGTCACCTTGACGGAACAGGCCAAACCGAATACGGCCTTCTCTACCCCTAATGACCACTGGCAGTACCGAGTCCTTCCCTTCGGCCTACACGTGGCCCTGGCCACCTTCCAACGACTGATGGACGTCCTCCTATGGCAGCACTAAGCATATGCGGCAGCCTACCTTGATGATGTCATAAATTCGGGGACTTGGGAGGACCATCTCGAGCGGCTGCAGAGGGTGCTGTTGGAACCACGCCGGGCCGGCCTGAACGCCACCCTCGAAGTGTCATATGGCCCTTGCCGAAGCTAAGTACCTGGGGTACCAGGTGGGTCGCTGCCTCATTAGACCGCAAGAGAAGAAGGTGGCAGCTATTCTTTCTGCGCCGCGGCCCACCTCCAAGATGCAGGTATGGGCCTTTTTGGGGTTGGCGGGGTACTACTGCTGCTTTATCCCTAACTTCTACTCCTTAGCGTCTCCCCTGACAGACCTGACCAGAAAGGGGCAGCCGGAGAAGGTCCCGTGGACCCCCGAGACAGAAGCGGCGTTACACCGGATAAAGTCAGCCCTTACGACAGGGCCCCGACTTCAACCGCCCCTTTTTGCTGCAGACGGACGCATCCGACACCGGGTTGGGAGCTGTCCTGTCGCAGGGCCACAACGGTGAGGAACACCCGGTGATCTACATAAGCCGAAAGCTGACCCCCGCGGAAGAACTGTATTCCATGGTGGAGAGGGAAGTATTGGCCGTCAAGTGGCAATCCTGGAGCTCAGGTATTACCTCCTCCGGAACAACGGTATTCCACGGTATTCCACGGTGTCCTGAGCTGTCGTCAGGACATGTGTCACCCCCACCCCCCAAGCGTCGTCTGTCCTATGGAGAAGCGGGGAGATTGGGGGGAGGGGCGGGGAGTGGAACCCTGACAGAACCTGTGAAAGCTGCCCAAATCCGGGAGAGTCCATCGGCATTGGCGTTGGCCGTACCCGAAGGGTAAATTTATTAAAGGGAAGGGTGTGAAAAGGCGTTGTGTTAGGCGGTTACCTGCATCCTCGAGTTCGTGTCCTTCTTCACCCCACCACAATAGATAATTCTTTTTTTTTCATTAAATGTAAGTAATCCTATAATGTTATGGCAACCAATTGACTGCACAAATATAGTGATACCAGTAAATTTTGACCTTGTGGACATTTTTAGGTCCCCGAAGAGGAAACAGGTTTACACATCTTACAGAATTATGTTTTTCCAATGATGGTGAAATTAGCATTGTTTCTAATAAGTGAGTTGAAATATTGTAACTGTATAGTGTTGGATTTTTCTTGTGCATCAGCAAAAAGCATTTTTGTGTATTTGTTTTAAAGAGATTGATTTGTCAATAAATTTAGAGGGTTTACTATTTTGTGTTTTTGCTTTGATTGTAAAAGGTTATTAAGAGGTTATTATTATTATTTAATATACTAAATGTAAACTTTTTTGCCAGAGATATATTGACATTGAAGTAATATTTTAGTTCACATTAATTGCTTATTCAGAAGTTCAAATCACATATAAAATATACTAAATTCCCACTTAAGTGGTTCAAAAGTTAAAACTAAATGCAACTTTAAATTGTAATGTATGTTATATATATTAATATATTTATTGTAATATTGATATATAATTAATTAAAATAATATGCATTTATGTGGTCAAAACATTACATTAATTCACCACTTGAGTGTATTGTTAACTGACATTAAAGTGTATTTTAGTTCACATTAATTGCATGTCAATACATAAATAGTACACTTTAAGCATATTTTAAAGACACTGGAAGCAATTAGGAACATATAATTGTACATACAAAGATGTACTAAAAAGTGCCACATAAGTCCCGCTTGAGTTGTTGAAAAAAATCACTCAAAAGTTTAAACTTATTGCATTTAATATTACTTTAAAATGTGATACATTTGAAATTAATTACAAATACAATGTACTTAAGCGGCGAAAATAAAATACTTAATTAGCATTTATGTGTGTTATTTTAAAGTATATTATTTCCACAATAAGTACACTTTATAAAAGTATACTTAGGTGCACTTCTTTTTCACAAGGGTAGTGATTGATAAACACCAGTTAATCATGTTTAACAATTTAATCATATAAAACACATGGAGTAAATGGTTATATTTTAACTGAGATAACTTGCTGTAGTTCTCTAAATGTTGACAATTAAAACATTTTAGCTGTGTGGACTATAAATATAGTTCAGTAAAGGTTGAGCCAACTAAAAAATAACAATTCAGATAACACTTTTAAGTCAGAAAATTACTGAACATAGGCTAACATTTCTGTGGAACTAAATGATTAGTTGAAACAGCTTGGATAGTCATCCAGTAATACTTGAATACAATATTTCATTAGATAGAATTCTCATAAGCACAAAAACTGAATTCAGGGAAGAACTCAAGCGAAAACACATTTTGATACATGTTGGTGATTTACAATTCAATACAATTCATTAGTGGAATCTAAAGACAGCAAAAGATACACACATGATATAACATAATAATATGACATGGGGATTTTGCATAATTGCATAATAATAACGACTATAAAAATATTTACTGTGCTGTACAGTTCATCAGCAGTGGTATATTGACAGCAAATCATTACATTAATGACTGAATTATGTGAAAAAGGTTAGTTCTTTCTAGCAAATGAATTATCCACTGTAATATTCCCCATCTTTTGCACACCAGTAATTTTCCAGTCTTTACAGTCGAGTATCTTTTAATCTAACAAGGAAGTATAAACTAGGCACACTATTAATACAATTGATCACATGAACAGATGTAATAGATTTTATGTAATATGGTCTTTCTCGGTTTGTAGATTGCTTTGGGTTTCATAGACTAATGACTTTACTGACCTGACAAATGCAGAGGATAGATGTGGTATGATCAGGAGTGGTATGGACGTGATGGTAAATGCAGAGGAGGATATGTGGAAAAGGGAATGCTGTTACGTGTTGGAGATGCGCTGACAGGACATTCATTCAGTATTACCTGGGGAATCTTGTAGAATATGCCACTCAACTTTTCTGTTTTTACTAGAAAACGAGTGAAAAAAAATATCATGCTTATTGCTTTCATGCATTAAATTCATACCAACTCTCCCTCAGCTTCTTCTTACCTTTTTTTTTTTTTTTTTTTGCTTTTTAGGTGGTCGGTGGTGTCTCTTTTTGCTAAGACGAATTCGACTCTTAAGGGCAGAATTGTCCAGCAACTCAAATGACTGAGAGAGAGAATTTATTTTGCCATTTATTCCACTTATTAAGATAAAATAAAGCTAAAACAAAAACAGTCTCTCATATATTAACACAAAATTCCAGTTACTTTCACTACAGAAAATGTACAAAAGTGTTCCCCACCTTGACTGTTGATAAGTCCAGCGGATCTGATGCTTTTCTTTTCATTAACGGTAAGTCATTTTTGGGAATAATATACATATTCACACTGTTATTGACGTCATCTGATTTGTTTGACTCACAAGTAATTTTTTGTCTTGCATTGTTTGTTAGCAGTGCCTTAGGTATAGCAAATATGTTTGCATCCAATTCCACTTGTTTTACATCAAAGTCACTGTTCAATTTTGCTACACTGTTCTCTTGATTGACCTTCATGTCCTCTGACTGGTCCACCTCTCGTGTCTTCATGTCCTCTGACTGGTCCTGCTCTGCTATTGGAGGAGGAACATCGAGCTGAATGTCCTTTTCTGGTTGGAGAACATCATTTGTCATGATCATTTGTGACTGATCACTAGTGTCTTTCTCAATTGGACTTTCTTTGATGGGCAAGTAACTGAGCCATTCGCTGCCTGTGAATATTTCTTCCATTAAGTTGATCGGTTCAAGATTGAGTTTGAAGTCTTTTAGGGTAAATCTTCTGCTCGGAAAGACAAGAAATATTAGATCAATATAATAAGTCAACTGAATCTGAAGCACAGTTTTTATGGTTTTACCGTAAAAAAAAAAAAAAATTATTTCCTAAATGTATTATTTGTAAATTCAAACTTTTTTTCCCTCAAAGTATGATACATTTATTTTAATCAAAGGGATACTCCACCCCCAAAATGAAAATGTTGTCATTAATCATGTCATCTCATGTTGTTCCATGGCGCGGCTGACACAAAAGAGCATTTTCATCCAGAATATCTAAAATTGTGTTCCGAAGACGAACAAAGCTTTTATGGGTTTGGAACAACATGAGAGTAAGTGGTTTATGACAAAATTTTCATTTTGGGGTGGAGTATCCCTTTAACAATGCACTTAGTGTGCAACCTGAGAAATCACCAGAGGCTACGGCCCCGTCCACACGGAGACGGAGCTTACCCCAATCCGATCTTTTTTTTCCTCGTCTCAAGAAATATCCGCATAATGATGTAGTATACATGCCAGACCAGTATGTGGCGCTGTAATTCTGCCACAGAGATACACTAAAACAGAGAAGAAGACTTGGACTATGCTCATAAACCTTGCGCGTGGAACACAAACGAACATGGAACAATACATTTATTAATCAGTGTTAATGTTAGTTAATAAAAAGACAATCGTTCAGTGTTTGTTCATGCTTTTGTTCCTGTATTGTTACGTAGAGGTGTCTGAATAGGGGGGAGACATGGGCTGATGACGTCATCGTTTCAGAAAATATACGGATTAGCCGTCGAAACGAAAACGCAAAGACGGCGTTTTCAAATTTATCCACTCTGGGACCCGGTTTCAAAAAATAGCGGTTTCACCTGATGAAAACGCTGGATCCATGTGGACAAAATGCCTATCCAATAAAAAATTTGTGCGTATACACAGAAACGCGTCTCCGTGTGGACGGCGCCTACATATTTCCCTCGTTAATCCCCTGAAAGATCATTGCCGTTCGTTAATATGGAGGAATTTTGTAATAAAATTTCCTGAAAATAACTTGCACAGTGTGATATATTTCCTCAGTTGTGTACTTACAATATCTCAAAAGTCTCCAAAGATTTTTTTATTTCAGAGAAATTCCGATTTTAAATAACTGGCCGTCCCGGAAAAGAAATGTCGCCTCTCAGTGACGCAATGTCCGCTCTATACTTTGTTTCTGGTGTAGACCATGTGATGTTTCACCACACCGGAAAATCACATGGTCAAATGCGGAAGTGGTGGTTATGTTATAGCCGCGCGTATGGTTTGGTTTTCGTTGTTATGCATCACGATTACTCTTTGGCGAGTATTGAAGTGCCAGTAAAACGTAAGCGTCCATATTCGGATACACGCAGACTATGTGACAAACGGAGGAATAAAACCAGGGTAAATATCGGCCAGGCGTTTACGAGATGGAGAGAGCTGCGCGAAAATCTTGGACTTGACAGAGACTCTGCTCTCGCGAGTGTATTGATAGACAGGTAAGCAAATCAATCATTTATTTTGTTATTGTACAAGTAACATAATAGTTACAGTAAAGATGATTTTTAATAGATATGAATTACACCACATGCCTGTACATTCTGTCACTGTAGCATTTTTTTATCAATAACGTTACCTGTGAGAAAATAACATAACGTGGCAAATGGACTGTTTCAGTTTCAATAATAGCACTTATAAACAAAGTTATATTGCTCTTTGTACTAAGGTAAGGATTTTTATCAAGTGCGGTGACCGAGATTATGGCAGTACAATTAAATACAATCGGATATGTGTTGTTAAAAATATATTTAGTCATTTGTTTGCAAATATTCGTTCAAATTTACTTTTAGAACGATTGGTTTGAGCACATTAAACAACACGGTATTAACCATAAACACGTAACACTGCACAACATTAACCCAACAAATAATTTAACAAATAGCTGTAAGTTGTAACGGGATAATATATGTAATGGAGGCCAGTGAGTAGTGTTGTGCCTCCTTGTTAGTGCGTCCGCCTCCCATGCCGAAAACCCAGGTTTGAGCCCCACATGGAGCGAGTGTGAGGAGCATCAGAGAGGACCCGGGAGAGAGGGGTATTACATAAAATAATACGATCAGATATACAGGTAATACAAAAACTTATAAATTTCCTCATCTGTGATCATGATTCGTTTATCCAATTTAGATACATTGCTATGGTGAAAACGCATTAAAAACGACATCTCCCATCGTCACCTGCTTCATAGCGTCATCAAGCTTTGCCTTTGTTATTGTTGGAAATGTGCCCTCTTGTGGTCAATTACAAAAATCACATATTGCAGCTTTAAAGAGCAGGAGAAACAGATTTCAGTAACACTTTATTTTAAGAGTCCTTGTTACAAGTTACATACTATTACAATAACAATAAATTATGCATAATTGTATGCAAGTAACCAAAAGTCAAACCCTTACCCTAACGATGTAGTATATGTAGTTAATTAATAACCCTTTACTCAGTACTTAAATGTATAATTACTTACACTGTAACAAGTACACCTTAAAATGAAGTTTAACCCAGCTTTCTATTACAATGTGCATGTTTGTGTTTGATTTGTTCTGTCACTTCAGATAAAAGGAATGTCACAGAACTAGAAATAAGGGCTCTGATTCATAACTAGGTTGACTAGGCAATGCTACAATCAAGGAAGTGTTGTAGATTTTGTAAAACCAAGTTTCAAGTGGAAACACGTAAAAGGTAATATGCATATGCCAAAAAGAAATGTCTATATAGTCTATATAATTTTGCTGTTTCTCTTCTGAAATGTATAATTGTTCTATCAAAAGTATTTCTCCATAATCTAAAAATGTGGTTTGCAGTTTTGTTGTCATAAACTAAACCTAAATCTATTCAGCATCGTTTTAGTTAATTGAAATGAATATGAAATTAAATACTAAATAAAAGTAAAGCTATTTACAAATATTTTGGTTGCACTTTATTTTACAGTACGTGTACTTGCAATGTAAGAAATGTCTAAGAAAATACATATAAGATTAAGGTTAGGTCTAGGATAGGTTCTGGGTTAGTACCTAATATTACCCAGTTATATGGCTATGTACTAATAATCCAGTTATATGCCTATGTAATAATGCCTATGTACTAAAAATGTACTAATAATCCTAGGGTGTACATTTGGAACAGAACTGTAACATTCCATAAATGTTTTTAAGAAAAATGACAAGAGCACAAAATGACTCAAACTTAAACAAAATTAAAATAAAACGAGAATTAAAATGAACAAATACCATAACAGTATAGAAATAATACTGACATAACACTAATGGTTGTGTTAAGCATGTCCCACCTTTCTAAGAAAACATATTTCCCCATTTTCGGTGGAAGTGGTGGTGGAATATCTTGAGCCTCGACTTCCACCTCCAAGGAATTCAGCTGCAAGGTCAATTATTGGGATTAGGTTTGAAAAACTTCCCAATGAAAAGTGCAATAGTTAAATATGAACTAAAAAAGTTAATTATAAGTCACAACATTGATTTACGTTCATTCTTAGTGTAAGAGATCTGTCATAGAAGTATGAGGAAGTAAACATACGTTTTGTCCTTCTTCCATACTGTCTTGGGTGCTCCCTCTGCCATTGTGCTCACAATAATTTTTATCTTTAAGCTTTTCCATCAGTTTTTTAGTAAGAATCTTCATTTTGTTTTTCACTCCTTTCTTTTGCGTTTTGGTGAGCGAGTTGTCATGTTCCACATTTCCGATGCTCATGCCTGAATGAACCTGTCCCAAAATCTTAGCAGCTTTGCTGAAGCTTTCGGCTGGCATTGCGTTTGCAAAATCTTCATACTTTTCATATTCCCATAGGTTTGAAATACTTGGAGCTGAGAGGGGTCTCTCTTCCTTTACTGGATTAAAGGATTTACTGGATTCCTGGGTTACTGGATCTGAAGTGGACCTTGTTGTCTTGCTTGTAACATTCACAGCTGTTTGATGGGTTAGAACCCTGCTCGTATCCATACTGACATACTGTTTTGAAGAACCACAACAAGGTTCATCTAGTGGTTCTTGCTTCAACCGCACCTGTGCAGAGTCCACTTTATCTGAGGACACAGAGAGGTAAGATGTGTCTTCAGATGTTTCTTGAGATTGATTGTTAGGCAATAATGAAGCTCCATCCACATGCTTTTCCATCTCTTTGCTCTTTTTGTCCTCCAAAGGCTCACTTTCTTTTCGCTGATGACTTAATTTTGCCACCTGAGTTTCTATGGACAAAGAGACAGGGAATAAACTCTTCCTCTCCCATTTAGGAAAAGCATCTGGAAGCTCTTTGACCTTTTCAACAGCTTCATTTCCATCTTCTGTTTCAGAACTCCTAGTTGGTTGCTCCTCATCTTCATCAGACCCGACCGTGCTATCTTTCCTGTCTTCTTCATTTTGTATTCCTTCTTCAGTCTCCAGATAATGGTAAAACATACTTTTACAGGCGGTATCTGGGTTTAATTTAACATTGTCTGTTTTGGGATGTTTGTGTTTTAGATTAAGTTTTGCCAGCATAGACTGCAGTCGTGGAATATCATTCCGCAGACCATTTCTCACATCGCTCTGCATGAAAAGAGACATATTATGTTCTTATAATATTACGTTATGGCATTATTATGGCATTTATGACATAGTTTATGGCATTAAGCACTTTCACTGAACAGTTCTTATAAATATACCTTTTTTATTAACATTTTGATAATCTAAAGAAACATTTTCTACTATAACAAACTTTATGTGCAACAGAAAGATTCCATGAGTGTTAAAGGTTCCATTGATGCTATTACTTTTAAGAGAGTTTTAGTACTTGTAGTACTACCTTGTATTATTTTATTTTTTTCAATATTTGTGACATCCCATATTTACATCCCATATATATTATATATCATACAAATCTTATGATATTTGATCTTTTTGTGCTATTTAAAAACTTAAATGTTTTTTTTTTGCAAATGAATCTTATCTATTACATCATGCATTTATTTTTCATACCTTTGCTGTTTGTTCCTCCATAGTCTCTCATTTCATTCATCCTTCAAGTTATATCCCGCATTGCTTCATCAGTCTGAAGTGTATTAAACCTTATGGTCTCTTTTCTTCAAACCAATCAATAGCACACACAAAGCAATTGTGCAATCTGTGTGAAGCAGCTTGTGCTTTTGTCTCTCAGTCACTGCCTTCTTCCTTTTACAGCATTTCTGTACTGCCTTAACCTGTTTTCTAAATTTGATCTCACGTTACACCTTCTTTTAACCTTGAATATACACAGCATTAAATATTAAGTCTACATTAAATGGCTTGGTGCTTATATCAATAAATAGATTAGCATTAAAGTGTTTATATTAAAATATGCAGCTGCAAGGAAACTGTCAAATATTAACTCAATAAAACCTGCCCATAGTTTAAACACAATGGGAATGTGTCATAACACTATTATTTTTCATAGATTCAAGCATTCTGGGTCAGTACCTAATATTACCCAGTTATATGCCTATGCACTAATAATCCAGTTATATGCCTATGTAATAATGCCTGTACTAAAAATGTACTAATAAACCTAGGGTGTATATTTGGAACAGGACTGTAACATTCCATAAATATGTTTAAGAAAAATGACATGAGCACAAAACGACTCAAACTTAAACTAAAATTAAAATAAAACGAGAATTAAAATGAACACTCAGAAATTCCACTCAGTAGATTCCAGTTTGTACCATAAACAGAAAACCAGGAAACATCTCTTTGAGAAAAAAAAACATAGAGAATTCAAGACAAGGAATGCCAAAGAAACCTGTTGTCATTGCAGGAGGACTGGCCAGCTAGAAGAAAGTGTATTGGTCAAGACAAACTTGACAAACAAGAATGTCTGCAGAATTCCTTCTGGGAATTTACATTTAATCTTTGGACTACAATCTTGATCGTAAATAAACTCTAATGACTCATGTGTATGCTTTTATATATAAACACATATCTCAGCACACATTCACAGATAGATATGTGTTCATATACACATCCACTCATCCACAGTGAAAACATGTTTACACTGCTTACTGTATACTGTGCTGTAAATAGTATCCTGTCGATTTCAGCCTTTTTGATTCAAAGGCTTTCCAATATTAAAAGGCCCTGTTACTTTCCAAAGTGTTCATGATTTACAGGATGAGAATATGAATAAATATTTTGTACTTTTTTCAACCCCATTAAAATAATTTGGAGTGTAATAAAATGTTAATGTAACTTGATTTCATTGATTTACATGGCTTGCATATTTTGCATATTGACCCTGGAGCACAAAACCAGTCATAATAAGTAGCACAAGTATATTTGTAGTAATAGCCAACAATACATTGTATGGGTCAAAATTATTTACTTTTTTTAATAAAAAATCTTTAGGATATGAAATAAAGCTCATGTTCCATGACAATATTTTGTATATTTCCTACCGTAAATATATAAAAACATAATTTTTAAAGTAATATGCATTGCTAAGAACTTATTTTATTTATTTATTTTTGTGCAACTTCAGATGGCAGATTTTTAAATAGTTATATCTCATCCAAATATTGTTCTAACAAACCATTCATGTTTGTTTATTCAGCTTTCATATGATGTATAAATCTCAGTTGTTGTTGTTTTTTTTATTAAAAATTAAAAATTATTCCAAATGTATATTCCAGTTCCAACCCTGCTCCAACAAACAAGCCATGAAGTTTTCCAGTAAGCCTGAAAGACCTGATTGTAGTAGGACTTTTTGTAGTTTTCCAGTAAACCTAAAGGACTGGGTGTTTTAGATGCTTAACAGGAACTGAGTTTTGCAACTCTGGGCTATTCCATATACGGGAAATATGCTCACTGTACATATATAGCCTTTATACATACTGCATTATACAAAACTAGCATGAACAGAATGGTTGAACAGAATTCCCAGCTTCGTCATAACCAATGAAAGACTACAGTGGTCGTCACGTGATCTAGAATCCGGAAAACAACCACTGTTTTGTACTCTGTACACAACATTCCACGCGATTTGCTACTGTCCGTTTGAACCGGACTGTCTATTTTTTTTATTAGAAAATGGCAATGTCAGCGCTCGTCCACGTTCTCATACCCTTCCTGCTTTGCATTGCGCTTGCAAACACTCACATTTTCGACAAAGTTTTGGTGGATGTCACGTATGATCACTATGCGGAAAAGAAAGTCGACAGCCTTCCTGCTTTCTTGTCCATGCCGTTTAACTGTCTGATAAACTTGGGATACATATTATTAGGTATCTACTGGATCTTTCAACCGATGTCAGACAATAGAGACACCTGTGCAGCCGTCTACACCAAAGACGTGTTCGCGCTCATGGCAGTGGCCTATGGACCGGTGCAGTGGGTCCGCTTGGCCACATTGCGGCGCGCGCCCTCTGTTTTGGACCAGTGGTTCACTTTACCTATTTTTGCGTGGGTGCTGGTGTGGTGTCGTGTCGTTGACAAAGGCTGGTCGTCCCGTTACGCCTTGATCGTGGAATCGTGCTCTGTCCTCAGCTATGGACTGGCGCTCTTTCACGACCGGGGGTTTGAAGTAGCCCTGGCTGGTCACATCGCCTTCGCCGTGTTCAAAGGCGCCCGAGCGCAGGTGAAGCTCGGAGACACTGCGTCCATGCGCTACCTCTGCTTGGCCCTGCTGTCCTGCGCTGGTTTCGTGGCTCTCAAGCTTCTGGATCATTCTCTTGCACAGTACTGGGTGTTTCAAAATCTAACTGGACATTTCTGGTCCAAAGTTTGCGACATTCTCCAGTTTCATTACAGCTTTTGTTTTCTCACTCGCCTTAGTGAAAATACACACAAGCGCTCTTCATAAATGCACATACATTTATTCAGTTGAATAAGGCAATGAACATAACATGTACGAAGATAAAATTATGTCACTGACATGTTCTCATTCTAACAATTAATGTGACCAAAGATTTGAAAAATCTAAAATTAATTTGATGCTCTTCTCTGTTCAGCTTTATGTTCATAACAGTGTCATAACTTTGTAATTAATAGATTTTTAAGGAAAAATGCCGAATACGTGAAATACTTGGATTTCATCTCTTAGAATACAGTATTATCAAATCAATATAGGCCTACTGTGTGTGTGTATGCAAACTCACTATTTCAGGCATTTAATTGTGTGTGTGTGTGTGTGTGTGTGTGTGTGTGTGTGTGTGTGTGTGTGTGTGTGTGTGTGTTCGTGTACTGTATGTGTAATGGTATGGTTTAAGAGCACACAAATGTGTATAATGACATGGGTACAAAATGGTGTTTTATGAAATTCAAAAATTGCCAGTAGACGGGGTAGATTTAGGTGTAGGGTGATGGTAAATACAGTTTGTATAAAAGCCATTATGCCTATGGAGAGTAAGATGTGTGTGTGTTTAGTTACAAATCCACTATTTTATGCATTTAATGTGAGTGTATGGACTTTATGATGTCATATCCTAAGCTTCATTCTCAGGTTTTTCAATTTAAAGATGAATACAAAATGAATGTATAGTTATGGACAGCCTGGCATATGTGCCTTAACTTGACACATTAAAGCAAAACATTTTCATAATTTTTTATTAGCTACATGTCTGCCTTTACTGAAATCTCTGCACGCATCTAGCCATGAGACAGAGTGTCATTTCTCCTTGTGAAAGTAATGATGAGATGCATTATGAAATGTGTTGACAAAAGGGAAGAAAAAAAATCTTATTGCTTGTAAATCACATATATCATATATATAATCATATATCATATTTCAAGCCTTGTAGTAATGCCGGTCAGCACTGGTTTGGGAAAAGTTGATCTCCTTGTGTTCAAGAACAGTATAAGTACTGCTTTTCGGAAGCCTTTATTTGTGCAGTAGATTTAAGGGGTTTAAACCACAGTCCAGAAATGCCATTACTGAAGATAGTGATTGCAGCCATTCAGGGGATGGGGACAAATCAAGCCTCCGAAGGAGAACCAACTGACAAAACAAGAATAAAACGGAATTGTTAACATGGAAAATCGCATTAAAATCAATCCTTTGACTCCTAAAAAATTAACAAAAAAGAAAATGATTCCACACTAACAGATTTTTCTCACCTCGGACGCAGCAAATGGAGCAGAGCAGATACAAGATCACTAGCAGTGGTGTGATAGTGGACAGGTCACCCTGGCTAGATAAAATTTGGATATTTAATCTGAAAGAAAAATTGAGAAATGGGAGAAATTTTGCATTACCGGTATATCACCTGCTCACCAATGGATCTAATCACCAATGCAGTGAATGGGTGCCATCAGAATGAAAGGACAAACAGATGATAAAAACATCACAATAATTCACACAACTCCAGTCCATCATTTAATGCCTTGTGGAGCAAAAAGCTTCATGTTTGTTTGGATTATTGTGATGTTTTTATCAGCTGCTTGCCTCTCATTCTGACGGCACCCATTAATTGCAGATGGACCACTGGTGAGTAAGTGATGTAATGATAAATTTATCCAAATCTATTTTAATGATGAAACAAACTCTTGAATGGACAGAGGTTGAGTACATTTTTAGCACATTTTCATTTTTGAATGAAATATTCCTTTGAAAATCCTTATGAAATCTTACAGCATTCCATGTTCACTACTTTCAACTATACAAACCTGTAACAGCCTTTCCCATAGTCAGCACAAGTCAGGATGGAGCAGGAGAGTATGAGGAGAAATGGGATGGAGATGGAGATGGAGAAGGCACAGAGGATGTAAACCAGCATGTCAGAGTAACTGCTTTCCCAGAAAACTGCACACAGCATTTCTGCTGGATCATACCTGAAAATGGCATGCAGAGTATAGTGAGAAGTCATGTTGATGTCTAAATTGTGAGCATTTCTAAGCATCTTCATTCACTTTATCCATTCATAGACAACTGGTACTGCTCCAAATATAGCTCCAGTGCTCCATTGATGCACATGCCACCGCCATGAGAACAGACAGCTTTTTGTCTTTGGAAGGATTCCCATGTATCTCTGAACACAGAGAATTTCTGAGGACAAAGAAGAAAATAATGGTATTATTGTGAAATAACTGAAATATATACTATAAGTCTATACTATAAATCTATAAGACGCACTTTTTTCATAGTTTGGCTGGTCCTGCGACTTATAGTCAGGTGTGAATTATTTATCAAAATTAATTTGACATGAACCTAGAGAAATGAACCAGGAGTTCACATTACCGTCTACAGTCGCGAGAGGGGGCTCTATGCTGCTCAGTGCTCCTAAAGACCACACTGAAAACATTAGAGCGCCCTCTCGCGGCTGGAGACGGTAATGTTTCCTCTTGGTTATTGGTTCTAAATAAATGCGACTTATTGTCCAGTGCGATTTATATATGTTTTTTCCTAGTCATGACGTATTTTTGGACTGATGAAACTTATACTCAGGTGCGACTTATAGTCAGAAAAATATGGAATATAATTTTATTCAGCAAGGCACATTCAATTGATTAAAAGTTACAGTAAAAGACACATATAATGTTACGAAAATTTTCGATTTCAAATAAATTATGTTATTGTGGAAGTTCTAAAAAATATATTTAATAATATATTATAAATATAACCATTTGTAACCAAATAATAATAATAATAACAAACATTTTATTTTAATAATGAAACTAAAAAAGATGTGAAACTAGAAAAAAGATGTAGCACTCCAAACAGAAAAAAAGTTCTTAGTACTGCAAGTGCGTAGAGCCAATGGCATTAGAATGAACAGGAGGAATGGCTAACCGCACGCTGATCCACTCAAGACTGAAAGTCTACAAAAATTATTTATTTTTCAATTTGCATTGTGCAAAAAAAAGTGCAAAGTGCATGTGAGTTAAAAACAGAATGGACACCAGCAAACATTTCAGCGCATTGCTATCTTCAGTCTATTTAGCAAACAACCTTCACCCTTTTTAAGCAAGAAAGCAATTAAGGACAATCAGCTGAATGCAGTTATCTCAATCTCAATTGTCTCAAGTGGAATTACAAACAAGTATATATATGCACATTTCAAATGAACAACTTCCAATGATAGTTTAGCATTACAGACACACAAAAGGAATGAATATGTTTTACAGAAAACAAGAAAATTCAAGTTCTTCATTCATACCCTCAGGAAATAAAGATTTAAGTTCAAAGATCCAATTTTTAATTTTTCTAATGTATCATAATTAAAGTGCAATATTAACTAAAAAAACACTTACCATAAAATTGTATAACTAATCATAACATTGCTTTTAGAAATATAAAAACATCCAGTTGTATACATTTCTTAACTTTTTTTTTCTTCAAAAGTATTCAAATATTCAAATGTAAGCTACGACAGAGTACAGGATCCAATGCACCCTCCTGCAACCATTCAGGTGTATTGTGTTTATTTATGGTTCTTTATTGTTAATTAAAATGAAATCAGTATAAGAGATATCCCACAGAGGTAAATTGTGCCTTGTTACAGCCATATGCTTCCAATGGAAGAGGTGATGAAGGTGAACTTGAGCAGGCTCACCATCTCACACCACGGAGAAATCTGACCTTCACTCAGCACAGCAAAGAGGGAGCCACAGATTATGAGGATGGAGCAGAGGAAATCTGAGAGTGTGAGACTGAAAAGGGGCAGCCAGTAAAGGCATTGAAAATGGTCTTTACACTGTGAGAGAGCAAAAAAAAATTTTTTTTTAATAAAATAAAGGCATGAGGCATTAAATTTTAAAACTGATTGCAATCCCTTATTTTTTTCATTTGTTTTCTTTTTTAAATAAAATGATATATTATTTTATAAAATTGTATATTATTCTTACCACAACTATGACTATCAAAACCAATCCATTTCCCAAAACACCCAGTACCATCTCAGTGGTGAGGATAGGAGCGAGCAGAGACTTCTCAGTTCTGGACCAATAATTCTCCTCTGATTCTGTTATATTATCTGAAGTGTTCACTGAAATGAATCAGAATATTATTCAGAAATCAGGGCCCGTATCCCTAAAGAATTTTTGTGCAAAAAGTGGTTCCTAGCGGCCAAATTCTAAGAAAATTCTCAGAGTCATGACGTTTTCTTAGAATTTACCCTAAAAGTGACACGAAAATCTCAGTTAATATAAAAGCTATTCCTCAAGATTCCTAGCGTTTATAAGGGCTCCTAAGGCGAGATCTGCTAAGAGCAGGGA
Source organism: Carassius auratus (assembly GCF_003368295.1). Classification (NCBI taxonomy): domain Eukaryota; kingdom Metazoa; phylum Chordata; class Actinopteri; order Cypriniformes; family Cyprinidae; genus Carassius; species Carassius auratus. Next base: position 16,525 of record NW_020528509.1, read on the forward strand.
AGAGGACTTTTAGTGGCTTAGGAGTTCCCCTAAGCAGCTGCACAAAATGGCCAACAGAGGAGGCAGGAGAGATGTCCTGCAAACACTGGATGACAGGGAATTATTGAGACGCTACAGATTGGATCGTGCAGGAATCATGTTTGTGGTGGATCTCCTTAGAGATGCAATTACTTCACCAACTGGGCCAGCAACAAACCTTGCTCCTCAGTCCAGTTCGGCTTGCGATTCCTTTTTTTCTCCATTTTCTGTGTTTGTAGGATATTTGTTAACAAGCCTTCATAAATAGACCAGCCAGCAATCACAGACATTAATAATCACAGTCATTTTCTTGAATGTGAAATATTACTTACAATTACAGTCTGCATAAGATTAGAGTGTATAATTATGTTTATTGATTTGAGGGTTCATCCTTTGCTCATTATCACCAAAAGTTAATTTTCATCAAACTTGTAGGATCAACCAATCAAGGCTTTTGAAATGATGACTCATACCTAGCAACGGGGTCAACCACACCTCCTCACTAAGATAGGATTTTCCTTCCATTCCTTGCTCAGAGTTCACTGAAAATGTTCTGGAATCACTTCTAAGCTAAAACTCCTGGCAAGGAATTTTTAGGTTAAGTTAGGAGCTCTCTGAGAGGATTCTCAGAATCTTTAGGGATACGGGCCCAGGATTCAATTTAGCATTTATAATATATAAAAAATATATATGTATATACATCAGCCTTCACTTTGTGACTTGAGCAGGTCAGTCAATGAAACAGCACAGATTTATCTTCATCACAGAACATGACAGAGAGAATTGTGTGTAAAGGTGATCGACTTACTTTGTCACTCAAGCAGAGACCTACAGATAATCCAAACAATTAGAAGAAAGAAAGCTTCACACTTTGTTTTGTGGATATTTGATACAGAGAGCACTGAACACAGTGATTACGTGGAGACGTATGTCACCGCTTTTTGTAATTAAACTGATGCTGCTTCATTAAGCTTTAACCATCAAATACTTATTCAGCTTTCTCCACAGTGACAGCACTAATGGCTTCGAAGCATATTTCATAGTATAAGAAAAATAATCCCTCTGAAATGTAATTTTAGCAGTATATAAACAGCTGCAAATCTTATTTCATCAACTCCTATCTCACTCAAGTCCAAAACTATTTTCAAAACGTCAGAAGGTTAGAAAATTATAACTTTGATAATAAAGGAGGTTTTATTAACTGTATTATTTTTTTTAAATTATTGTTTATGTTTTGTTTTTTTTATTTTATATATATATATATATATATATATATATATATATATATATATATATATATATATATATATATATATATATATATATATATATATATTTTTTTTTTTTTTTTTTTTTTTTTAATACCTCACTTCCGGCGTTCTGCGTGTGCATTTCCTCAATCGTCCGCTGTTCTGGTTGAGAAGGCCAAATAGCGAGTGTCCGGTGAGTGCGAACTGGTTTTTAAACTCTCTGCATTCGCAATCTATCTTTTGGATGAATATGCACCGTTTTTTGTGGAACCGATATAATCAATACAATATTAGAAACCCAAACATTGCTATAAATGTTCTACCAATAATGACAGTTTAGTCATTGAAAGTCCTTGAGAAAATCAGCCGGTGGCTAAGCTACTGCAAACACATCACGGACAGCATTTAACTTTGAATACAAACACAGAGTTATAGATATTTAGGCAAATATAAAATATGTAAATTCACATTGGAGAAAGCAAGCTAAGTAAGTTAGCCTGCTAAAACGGACATGCTTGAGCTCCTGTCCTCAGCCACTTGCTGCATTCCTGCAACATCTGGGTTCCCCAGTCTAACAGTTGCTTTATTATTTTGGACGTGGTACATGTTTTCTGTTGATTAAATGGGGAAATTTATATGTGGTGCTTTAAATTAACGACCTTTATGTGTCTGCTGTCTCGCGATGTGAACGGAACCAATGTTTGGGGTCTTGTTTACGTTCTGTAAGGGGAAGTTACAACAGTGGAACACTGTTTTGTGTAACTGTTTCTCCCAATTAAAGTGCAATACAATATTGAATGTCTTGAATGAGCCTGTTTCTTACCATTATTTCAAAATTAGATGTTTTAAGGTTGTCAGTATATGTCCTCAAGTACGTTTAGTGTTGTAATCTGAGAAAATATATATAACAAACCCTAATTTCCATCCCTTATCTTTGTCTGTTTCAATCACAGTGCACTTCACTGAGATGTCTGCGGCATTACGTTTGGTCTACACCATATCCAGGCCAGGTGAGTCTAAAAATGATTACAACAGAAGCAATATAAGAGTTTTTTAAAAAGCAGCAAATACAATGAAATTTTAGTTTGACTGTATATGAAATCAAATAAAAGTCTTGTTTCTCAGATGACTGATCATTTGCTTACTTCTTAGGGTCATTTCTGGCCAGTCGAAATCTTGCACGTCCTCTCAGCCTGTCTGCACACAGAGCAGGGATTAGTAAGTATCGTGTGGTATAAAATATGGTCTTGGTATTAAACTATTTCCTATATCATCATCACTATTTTTCTATATGCAGAGTATGTGAATGATCAGGAGGACGCCACAGATATGAAGTCCATCACGGACCGTGCAGCTCAGACTCTTCTGTGGACCGAGCTGTTCAGGGGTCAGGAACAACATGAGACTTCCTTAAAGACATCACAAAAATGACTCTATAAGTAGGTACCAGCTGATGTTTGTCTTGATGTAGGTTTGGGAATGACCATGAGCTACCTTTTCCGTGAACCTGCCACAATCAACTACCCCTTCGAGAAGGGCCCTCTGTCGCCCCGTTTCCGTGGGGAACATGCGCTGCGCAGGTACCCCTCTGGAGAGGAGCGGTGCATTGCATGTAAACTTTGTGAAGCCATTTGTCCAGCCCAGGTATACTTTCTTTCTGATTGGCCTTGTTCATTCTAATATAACTTGACAGTGTAAACGCCCGTTCACACCAAGGAGGATAACTATAAAGATATTGTTCTAAAAATCATTCTCGATATTAAAGAATAGCTCATACCACAGTTATGATAAAGAAACTGAGAAACTATATCGTTGGAATCACTTTTTTTTCCAGCTGATGAGCAATGCAAACATTGACAATCAAGATCAAAATCAATCTTGCTATAACTAGCTCGAGAATCTAAAGCAGCAGAAGAGTGTGCGCTTAAAATAAACCGACAATATAATCCGCTGGTGTGAATGCTAATATCTTTATCTTTATAGCTATTATATATTATCATTATTGGTGTGAACTTGGTGTGAACGGGGCTTAATGACAAGCAGTAATTGCATGCAGGTTTAATTATTTGCACAGTAATAGTTTAAATTTCCAAAGTGACCCCCATGTGTCTCTCTCTCTCTCAGGCGATCACAATTGAGGCAGAACCTCGTGCCGATGGCAGCAGGAGAACAACGCGTTATGACATAGACATGACCAAATGCATCTATTGTGGCTTTTGCCAGGAGGCCTGCCCTGTGGATGCTATTGTAGAGGTGAGTATCTCCAGCACAGGTTTCAACTACTCATCATGTCTTTTAACAGCCAGAATGCTTTCAAAGCTGTGGAAATTTTGAGGAAAAAGCCATCAAAGTTAATACAGCGCAATAGAGGAAACAAATAAATAAATAAACACTACAATGTGGGGCCAGTAAGAGTTTTTAAATTTTTATTTGAAAGAAGCCTTTTATGTTCACCAAGGCTGCATTTATTTGATCAAATTCAATTAAAGAGTAATATTGTGAAATATTATCACAATTAAAAAAAATAACCGTTTTATTTTCTAAAATATAATGTGAATTTTTAGCAGTCATTACAGTAATCATTTTAATATGCTGATTTGGTGATTTTGATGGTCATTATTATCAACTGTATTATCTTATATATAAAAAAATAGTTTAATTGTGGAAAAAATTTCACTTTTTTCTAGATTCATTGATGAACAGAAGGTTTAAAAGAACAGCATTTTTGAAAAGAAATTTGTTGTAACATTATAAATGTCTTTACTGTTTTTTTTAATTACATTTATGCTTCATTGCTGAATAATAGAGTTGATTTATTTAATGAAATCTTGCTGAACCCTAATTTTTAAATGTTAATGTATATATGTGACCCAGGACCACAAAACCAATCATTTGAGATCTAAAGGCTGAACAAGTAAGCTTTTTATTGATGCATGGTTTGTTAGGATAGAACAATATTTGACCAAAATACAACTATTTGAAAATCTGGAATCTGAGGGTGCAAAAAAAAAGATAAAATCAATAGACTGAGAAAATTGCCTTTAAAGTTGTCTAAAATAAGTTTGTAGCTATGCATGAATGTTACTAATCAAAAATTAAGTTTTGATATTTATGGTAGGAAATTTACAAAATGTCTTCATGGAACATGATCTTTACTTAATATCCTAATGATTTTTGGCATAAAAGAAAAATCTGTAATTTTGTCCCATACAATATATATGTTGGCTATTGCTACAAATATACCCCAGCGACTTAAAACTGGTTTTGTGCTCCAGGTTCACATATTATATAATGTGCATTAAATTATTAGCAGAATTATTGCGATATTGCGCAGCATGAGAAGTCAAATGTACAAAATAAGCAGGTGTTTAAAAGTGTCGAATTAAAATCTCCATAAGGATGAAAACATTCTATATAACCAGATCTAGTGGAGTTAATGTCCACCTTTTCCTGTCTGTCTTTTTCTTAGGGTCCCAACTTTGAGTTCTCCACAGAGACTCATGAGGAACTGCTTTATAACAAGGAGAAACTCCTCAACAATGGAGACAAGTGGGAGGCTGAGATCGCTGCCAACATCCAAGCTGACTATCTCTACAGATAAATAAATGTCATGGACTGTCTCATTTCAACATAGTGACTATATACTCTTCACCATGCTCTCTTACCAGTAATCACAATTTCAATTACACATGGAAGATTCGCTTTAAGACAGTTACTGTTGTGCTGAGTACATATTTTCAAAGCCCAGGGACTGACTTTTTGTGAAGATGCACATCATTTTCAATTTCTTTCTGTGTGAGCATAATGTAGATGCTCAGGCCTAAAATTACGTTCACACATTCATGTCTGTAAACTACAGCAGCCTTACAGTGGTGCCTCAGATTGAAACATTTCTGTGTTCATCTAAAACTGTGCTTTGGACTCACCATTCAACACAGCATGACCATCACACGGCAAATGTTGAAGTGTGTTGTGCAATAAACAGTGTCTAATGGCAGTATAACTCAAGTTATTCTTGAAAACCACCATAAGGATGATGCACTACTTTGAGGCTAATGTTACGTTGAAATTTTGATGCAGGAGATCCATCCTTCCCATTTTCACCTTTCTTCCTTTCATATTGTGAACATCCATTGGATTTAAATGAAGAGTTGTAAAGAACAAAATCACTTTGACAGTTGAGTTGACTATATCTCACATTTTATCCTTACAGGCAAAGACATTTTATTTGTCCTTGCGAGTACTGTACAAAGACTAAATACTTGTGGACCGTATTTAATAAATACATCCCCTGTCCAAATCTTTCACAATCTTTTTGAAGTTTCTTCATACGACCAATGCATGCTTAAGATGAAGATTTTCTTCATATGTATTTTTTGTTTCTTTAAATATCTTTTTAATGGAATGGGAAATCTTTGTCATTTTTGTCTTATATAGAGCTGTGTCAGACTGACTAAGTCAATGATTTGTGAAACATAGTGCTTGGTGTTTTGACTTCTTTAATTGTTTTTGCTGATGGAAAAGAAATATGCAGACTGCTCCATTTTTGTCCACATAACATGAATTACTCCGTTTTGATTATGATTCCTTCATTGTATTCATTTTAAGTCTCAGTACTAGTCGAACAGTTTGAGGTAGTCCCGTGTGCTAGTGGAGAAAAAGGAGCACCTCGGTAGATGAAGATTAGCGACCCAGTATACAACTGTTGCTCTAATCCGCTCTGAGAGGATAGGCTTAGCACAACTACAAGACAAGAGCGACACTGACATATTGTTTTATTTTATTTTTTCCATACTTTTTTGTTTCTATTTTTATTTTCTATTTTGAGAGTGTTTAAAGAAAGAATCCAGAAGACCTCGGTGTATGCGGTAATTAACATGTTTTCTAGCTAACTATCCAGAGTGAAAACTACCTCGCTGCTGTTTATCTCCTACACTGACCACTAACCTACAGTCTTTGAAATCTTAAGTCTCATATCACATTGAACTGACGATGAAGGACCGACTGGAACAACTAAAAGCGGTAAGATTTGATTATGACACACACAGCGGTTCTAGAACTGATTTGCTACTGTTTGACCTTTACGTTACCTGGGAGGTCCTGAGCCCAATATTGACTAACTGAGGTCATTTTTGTCAGTTATTGTCTATTATGGTTAGGTAAATGTTAGCAATAGGTCATTATCCGGAGATTACACTCATGATTATAGAACAAACGTGTTAAACGAGTAAACATTATCAGAACTGCCATTAGCCACGTAGAAACGCGTGTGACTGATAGTTGTGATGCAAGCGAGACGCGCGCATCCAGAGCAACCGTGTCCTGCTGCTTTGTCACGGGGCCAATTCTGTGTATTTAAAATATAATTCTGCGTATTTGATATAAAAAGTGTTGCCTTTCTGTAATATTACATTTCTGTTGAAATAGTGAAGATAAGCTGCAATATATTGTATTTTTCAACAATTACAGATTGTTGAAAAAAACTCTTAACCAGCTTAATGTCGATTGCTGGTCTTGGTAGGTCTCTCAGTCTGGTTAAGCTGGTCTGTTGGCTGGCCAGGCTTTGGAGACCAGCTGGTCGTTGAGGTAAACACCAGTTTCACCAGTCTGGAAGACCAGCTTAAACCAGCTAAGAAGCTTTCCAAAAAGCTTATTTTAAGGCAGAGAAAACACTATTTCTGCCAAGTTATTAAACTTTCTGCTGTTTGCTATATGTCAAAACAGAAGTCGGATCAAACTCCTGATGATGTGGAAATTCCGGTGGATAATAAAGAATTTATGGATGAGTTCTTCGCTCAGGTATATGTGAATCAGCTACACTGTATTCAAATGAATATGCACATTTGAATGTAACAAACTCTTAAAAGTAAAGGTTCTAAAAGAGGGTTTTAACAGCGAAGCCAAAGTTTTAAAAGTCGAAAGAACCCTTTCCCAATACAATTAAAGAACCTTCAGTGCAATGGAAAGTTTCCATGGATATTATTATTTATAGAACCAGCAATGCCAATAAAGAACCTTTATTTTTAAATGTGCAGTTAAATGGAAATTCTTCTCTATATGTTGCACAGATTGAAGAAATCCGCACCAGTATTGACAAGATTGATGAAAATGTAGGCGAGATAAAGCGACTGTATTCTGTCATCCTCTCTGCACCTACATCAGAACAGAGTTAGTCTAATTACATTTTACCTGAATTTTATACATTTATCACTTTTCTCTATCACTTCCCAATCCCATTCATGCTTTAAATATCTCATCTCATTTCTCAACCAGAGACACAGGATGAATTGGAAGCAGTTACCAATGAGATAAAGAAACTGGCCAACAATGCTCGTAACAAACTCAAAAGTCAGCTTTCTGTTCTTCTTTTGTTTGTTGATGAAAATAAAATAAAAATCACTATTATCTAAAATTCTGAGTTGAATTATTTGGTCAACCTTGAAAACAGGCATTGAGCAGAGTTTGGCATCTAACACTGAAGAGAGGGTTTCAGCAGATATCCGGATAAAGAAATCTCAGGTAACCACTAGCCCTTTGAATAAACCACAGGGATTTCCACAAGTAGTATGTTTTTAAAGATATAGTTTTTATCTCCTTTTTTTAGCATGCTATTCTTGCTAAGAGATTTGTAGAAGTGATGACCAAATACAATGAAGCCCAATTGGAGTTTAGAGAGAAGAGCAAAGGGCGCATCCAAAGACAGCTGGAGATCAGTGAGTGACAAACACATACGCAGACCTTCTTTAGGGCTGGATTAAATAGAAAGTCAGTGATCACAATGTTATATACATTTTGAAGGCAAATGTTGAATCCTGTCTTACAGCTGGCAAAGCCACAACTGATGAAGAGCTGGAGGAAATGCTGGATGGCGGAAATGCTGCAGTATTCACAGCAGGAGTGGGTACTATTCTATAACTTCAATGTGTGATGTTTTGTTGTGAGAACATTGCTTTTCTGTAATTTGTATGGGGTGTAAGATATTTTACTTAGACTGATGTTCATAAGTTGGGAGTCAATAAGATTTTTTTTAAAGGAATATACAAGTGTATCTCAAAAAATAGAATATTGAGAAAAAAAATCATTTTTTGTAACTTTTCAACTTTTCAAAAAGTGAAACTTTCATATTTTGTAAATTCATTACATGTAAAGTAAATCATTTCAAAGTTTTTTTGTTTTTGTTTTAATTTTGATGATTAGAGCTACAGCTCATGAAAGTAAAAAAATCTAATATCTCAGAATATAAGAATATTTCCTAAGATCAGTCAAAAAAAAGGATTTGCAAAACAAAAGAGTTTAAGTTCTTTAAAGTATGTTCATTTATGCACTCAATACTTAGAGGTGTGACATGGAAGCGATCAGCCTGTGGCACTGCTGAGGCACTATTGAGTCTTCAGCTCATCTGTATTGTTGGATCGATTGGCTTCTCATCTTTCTCTTGAAAATATCCCATAGATTCCATATGGGGTTCAGGTCAGGCACGTTGACTGGCAAATCAAGAACAGTAATATCATGGTCAGCAAAGCACTTGGAAGTGGTTTTGCACTGTGGGCAGGTGCTAAGTCCTGCTGGAAAAAGAAATCAGCATCTCTATAAAACTTTTCAGAAGATGGAAGCATAAAGTGCTCCAAAATCTCATGGTAGATGTCTGCATTGTCTTTGGACTTGATAAAACACAATGGACCAACACCAGCAGATTCCACAGCACCCAAATCATCTCTGATTTAAGAAACTTCACACTGGACTTCAAGAGGCTTGGATTCAGTGCCTCTCCAGACTTACTCTAGACTCCAGACCTTGTTTTCCAAATGAAATGCAAATTTTACTTTTATCTGAAAAGAGGACTTTGGACTATTGAGCAGCAGTCCAGTTATTTTTCTCCTTAGCCCAGGTAAGATGCTTCTGACATTGTTTCTGTTTCAGAAGTGGCTTGGTAGCCCTTTTCCTGAAGACGTCTGAGTGTGTTGCCAAGCCAATGTGTTGTGAAGCTCTCCCAAGTGTTTTAATTGGCTTTGTTTGACAGTATTTTCAAGCTAGTGGTCATCCCTGTTGCTTGTGCACCAATTTCTTCTTTCCAGTCAACTTTGCATTTAATATGTTTTGATACAGCACTCTGTAAACAGCCAGCCCTTTCATTAATGACCTACTGTGATTCACACTCCTTGTGGAGGGTGTCAGTGATCGTCTTGTGGACCATTGCCAAGTCAGCAGTCTTCCCCGTTATTGTAGTTTCAAAGATATAATCATCAAAATGTAAACAAAAACTTTAAAAATGCTTTACTTCTAGACTATATGAACGTTATTTTTTTTTATGAGTCAAAAAAAGATGCAGTTTATTTAAGGACACATAAAAAAAAAAAATCTAAAGTGACAGTAAAATTGTTAAATAAAATTATATTTCTAATAATCACTTTTTGGGGGGTATTTTCAATTCTGAAAAGAATTGAAAAGAATCCTGTAAATAATTATCCTGGTGTACAAAAATGTAAGCTTCACAGTATTTTCCAATTTTGATAAAAATATAAAATGTTTCTTAAGCTGCCAATCAGTATATAAGAATGATCTCTGAAGGATCATGTGACACTAAAGACTGAAATGAAAATTTTACTTTGTATCACAAGTAAAAAATTACATTTTAAAATATATTTAAAAAAGGAAATCTGAATTGTAATAATAATATTTCACAATATTACTGTTTGTACTGTATTTTGATTATGTAAATGCTGCTTTCTTTAAAAAAAAAAACTTTTTCTCTGTAGATTATGGACTCTGGGATATCAAAACAGGCACTAAGTGAGATTGAGGCACGACACAAAGATATTATGCGACTGGAGAGCAGCATAAAAGAGTTGCACGACATGTTTGTGGACATTGCAGTACTGGTGGAAAATCAGGTACATGTGTTTGTCTTTTCAGGAGAATAAAGCAAAGCTATAGCCCTGTTTTGAAGACTTTAGGATTAAAACTGCTCTTAGACACCATTTTGTTCTTATTTGTCAATAGGGAGGCATGATTGACAGGATTGAGAGCAACATGGACCAGTCTGTGGGTTTTGTTGAAAGAGCCGTGGCTGACACTAAAAAGGCTGCAAAGTTCCAACAAGAAGCACGCAGGGTGAGTACAACAATTGTGTCATATAATAAATTACACCTTTACTTAGTATATTTTGTACTAAATGTAGACTACCAGTGCTGAGATTCTTAAATTGAATTTTTCTTGTAGCATCTTTCTTTATTTTGATTTTCCATCTTCTATTTTTCTTCATGCATTGATGTCCTCTTTTTCTTCCTCATAATTTTAACCTCATCTCTGTGTGTCTGTTCTCTACACCTTCTAAATCTCTTCTTCCCAATCATCCTTTCCCCTTGCTTTCCTCCACTATCATTATATCGTTATCATGCTGTCACTGGCTGCCCACTCACACCTTTGTAGAAGCAAATGATGATCATGATATGTTGCACAATTCTTGCGGTCATCTGTGGTTCTCTGCTGTATAGCTGGCTGACATAGACTTCAAAGTAAGCATTCATAAAGCTAAATTCATAAAACTGCATATTGACCATTTGTGAGTGACATCCTGTCTTTTCCAGGCAAAGAGGTTGTCTACTTTTTCAAGTCGTGTCTCTATCAAGAATCAAGATAAGAAAGCATCCGTACACACAATATATTTTCCAGTGCTTGTTCATCTAATTTTCCCATCTTGTTTTTTGTCTTTTACGTTCTTTCTATCTTATTAACTGGCCTTGTATTGTTAGAGGCATTGTCTGTTTATTTTAGGGTTGTGGTTTGAAATATTGCTTTTATTTATTTAATTGTTTTTGTGAACTTATGATATAGCCCATATGTGATGATTAAAAATACATAAGAGGCTAAGTTTTGTTTCTTGAGGCCTCATTTTTTGTAACTGACAATTGAAACAATTTACATTAGCAGTGTTAAATAGTTTGAAAAAAAAAAACAGATTAATTCTTTAACATTTACGTTGTTTTATCTTTTATTTTAGGATTAGTCAAAATTCTTTTAAAATTCAATTAGGGTAAACGTGGTTCTGTCTTTACTGACTATTTGCTTATTTAGTTTAGATGAGTAGCACTTAGTTCTTATTTCTTAGGTTGAGGTGCTATTTTTCTTTTATGTAAGTGATAATATTGGAACTGTAGGCTATATTTGTAGACACTATAAAGTAATTCTACATTAGTCTGAATTGAGTTGTCTAGACTGAGAAGTTGTGATTAAAAGACCAGGGTTGTATAAAATCTGTGTCATTCGTTCTTTCGTCCAGGCTTAGAAACAGTAAATCATTGTTATTTTTATTTATGAGAGAACCTCTTCTGCGTTTGGTTTTGACGGTGCACTTTTCATCGACAGCTGTTTGGTCCAATGAGTGGCTGCACGTTAAACTGAAGGCTGACCAATCAGCAACTACTTCCTTATCACTTCGACAGGGTTAAATGAAAAGTTTTACCATGCGGAGTTACCTGTGTTGGTTTACCGACAATTCGAAGTGTACACTTCTTCCAGACAGTTTACTGGAGCCAAAGAAATGTCGAGGATTTAATGAAGACCTTGTGTGAACTTCGTTCTTTGTCAATGCGCTAATTCGAAAGAAATGTAGATTTCTTTGAGCAGACGACCAAAGCCAGAACTTTATATGCAGTCATGGAGTGGACGTCGGCAGGCGATGGGACGTCAAGCCACGGAAGATCGAAGGTATTTCAAATATATATTTTAATAATATTGCTCATAAAGATTAAAGCAATTTTGTTGCTGAATTTTAGCTTAAACTGAGTGAATGTGGTACTATTTCATGTTTGATTGGTTGGCAACGCGACATTTTTAGCACATAAAAACCAATCTTTGTGTAGTTGTATTGATCGGCATGCGTCTCCAGCCAATGAGAGCGTGTCTCCTCTGGTCACGTATACTATTATTTGTCACTTAGTACTGCCTCCCAGCAAAGTGACAGCGACACTAACCAATTAGAGCAAAGGCGATGCCGTCGCATGTGTCTGTGATTGGATGCTGAACCAGTAATGGGCGGGGCTTGTTTCGTGGCGTTTTTATGACGATCTGAAAATGGCGGCGAATGATCTACTACATTAACTTTGTCGTGAATTCACACAGTGGAGCTCTCTAAATAATGCTTACGTTCACTTAGAATAGTAAAGTTACTATACGAGTCTAGTCGGAGTGCACATTTTAATGGTAAAAATACACGAGGACTGTTTTAACCGTTGGATTTTCCCCACTGTGAACCCGAGTTTAAGTCTTGTGGAAATATGGTTTTATTTGAAACTTGAATCAGGATTAGCGTATGTTACTCGATAAATATACGCTAATTTCTCGCCTCACTCTGTATGGTTGACTGAAATATTAGACGTTGTACATATAAGCCGTATGTATCAGTAATATCCCATATCGCTTTGTAATTTTTAATATTTTTACGACGACCGTGTTTCTGGTCTAGTTAGCTGGTGCTCGTTCACGAACGTTATCCTCAGCAGCGCTTAGCTCGACAACATAGCTTTCATTGTGGGTTTAATAACCTGCTGTTTTTTCATGTTAGTGTGAGATTATTATACAATAGTTTTGTAGTATTTAAAAGCACGTTGAAATCGTTAAACACGCTTATGTGCGAACGAACCTGCTGACGAGTTCGTAACTATTTGAAAACGGTGATCTTTTTTAATATGCAGCAAGTTTTCATGTAACGTAGCGTTACTTTGATTAAACGGACACCGTTATAAAGAGACCAACACAGTTGGGGCGGTTGTTTCTAACGCGATAAACTGACAGAAGCGCGTTTCTTGGCTCGCCGCTTGCACAGGCGGGCTGCGCGCGACTCTTCATCCTGACAATGGACGATCTCAAGCCGCGTTACAGCAAGAGACTGGTAAGTGCAGCACAGTGGACACTTGAGAAAAAATAAATGCAGTGTACTATATATTGCATTTTTACATTATATTTAGCTTTAGCTGTTGAAATGTTGGCAGTGTTCACTACGCTGTCATTTGAGTGGGAAAAATAATCTGCAAGGCGTCACTAAAATTACTTTAACGTTTTATTTATTCTGTATCGGTTCGCGCTCAGGTTTAATATTTTCAACAGATGTCTATGTCAGTTAAAGGTTTCTTAAAAACTATGGCAAGTCTGGCACTCTCGTTGAGAGGCTGGCTACAGTAAAGCTAAATATTCAATTATATATATTTTTATTTGGCTGACTCGCAGAAGAACCACGTGACCAGCAAGTGCCAGAAACCACCTGCCGTGACAATTTTATGGTCAAGAAACATCTCCATTGTCACATAATTCCACTAAGCGTTCTTGCAATAAACGGTGGTGAGAAAGAGAGAGAAACTGGTTGACGCGAATAACTTTGTCTTGCAACCATCTATCAGCCAAACCACCAAATGATTTTTTTAAAATGGTTTAATGTTTAGTTTTTTTTCTGTGATTTTTAAAATGGTCGTATTTTCTTGATCTAAACTGTTAGGTTTGCTCTATGAACATCCATATATTTTTGTATTAACCTCAACATTAAAGGGGGGGTGAAATGCTCATTTTCACTCAATATCCTGTTAATCTCGAGTACCTATAGAGTAGTACTGCATCCTTCATAACTCCAAAAAGTCTTTAGTTTTATTATATTCATAAGAGAAAGATAGTCTGTACAGATTTTTCCTGGAAAAACACGGCCGACTGGAGGTGTGATGTGTGGGCGGAGCTAAAGAATCACGAGCGCCAGTAGGCTTTTGCGTTGAGAGCGTTTGGAGTGACATTACCTTGAGGGAAAAAAAAACATCGTCCAAAACAAACCATGGCTAACAGTCAGATTCACCCGTTTATTCATGATCCAGAATCAGATCCAGAGGCTGAAACTGAACGAGAGCAGCAGCAGCAACGACTCGCTCCGAGCGGGGCTCGAACCCGGGTCTCCGATGGGAGGCGGACGCACTAACAAGGAGGCAGAGATATTTTAAGCAGTTTTACTCCCCGCCTGCGGTTCCAACACACGATCGTGACCCTTTTTCGTTGGGATTGCATCATCCTTAAGAAATAAACGATGTGCAAATCCGTCGTCAAACTGGGCCTTGTTTGTAAAACAAGCATCTTCGAAATGCAGGGAACAAACACAAACACTTGCACAACTCCGTTGATGCTCTGTAAAAATAAACTCCATCCACTGGTCCCTCGCTCTGATCAGTGAAGTCTGTTGTGCTCTCAATGCTCTGCTATACGGGAGCGCACGCTCTTCCGGCAGAAGTGCCCTAGGACCCATATAAGGAAATTCCGCTCCATCTAACGTCACACAGAGCCATACTCAAAAAAAACTTTCCGAAACTTGTGACAAACCGGAAGGAGTATTTTTGGAACAGAAATACTCCTTCAAACGTACAACTTAATTTTTTAAACTTTGTCCATGTTTAGCATGGGAATCCAACTCTTTAACAGTGTAAAAAAACTCAGTATGCATGAAATAGCATTTCACCCCCCCCTTTAACCCAGTGGAAAGCGCAATCAACAGCATTTACCTCACATATGAGACTGTCAAAAAGCCACCAATATCATTGTTAAATTCATATTTAGTCATATGTAATATTTATACATGTGCTTAAATAATACTATAATTACATATGAGTCTTGTCAAGTTGCATTTTAAAACACTTTTTTAAAACTTTTTTTTTCACTCTTAAATCCCAAAAAAAACATTATTAATTGACAACTTGATGTGTAAAAAAAAAAAGAATATTAATTGCTGACAAGTTTACTTGTGCATGCAGTAAAATTATTCATGTGTGATTGTTTTAAGAGTGGCTCTGATGTTTAAAGTTGCTTTTAGAGAATTAGTAGCAGGTAGTTAGAAGATCGAGGGATGCAAAACTATTGTGATTAACCTATTATTTTGAAGGGATTACATACTATATGTGTATGTATTGTGTATATTTATTATGGAGCCTATATATAAATACACACACATTTAAGAATTAGTTCACTTCCGAATGAAAATTTCCTGATAATTTACTCACCCCCATGTCATCCAATATGTTTACATTCTTCAGTCGAAAATAAATTAAATGGTTCATATGACGTTTCTAAAAAGAAAATTGTGTATTTGGTGTAATGCAATGCGTTTATGTGGATTAAGTCTCCAAAAACACATTATTTTCCACATAATATCCATTATTGTTGCTCCTTTTTGCCCCATCTTTACGAAATGCGTACATTTTTACAAAGCTCATCATTCTGAAAAGCAAGAATGCGTGTGACGAAAATGTTATGCCCCTTGCCATACTGTGATGCTGTGTCCTGGCCGCTGCCGGCACGACGAGACAATACCAATAAAATCCATTAGAAACTAGGCATTTGTTGCATCCAGTCGAGACATAATTACTGATTATAATGACTTGTACTGTGTGTGTGTTTTTTTTTTTTTTTTTTGTGTATCGCGCCGCGTAAACATAAAACCATGTCTGCATTTGTCATTGGAGAAATTACAAACAAAAGTGCTACTCTACACTGCTCAAAACTCTAGTTTGAATCGTCAGTGGCAAATTCTTTAAATAGTAGGGATGCACCGATTGACCGGCCATAAATCGGAACCGGATGGTTTTGGCTTTAAATACACGATCGCCAATCGGCTGGTTTTTCCGGAAGTGCGCCCATGTGCACAGACTACATTGTTATCATTCGCTATGTCAATTGTGTGGAAGTATTTCGAAATCTGTGCACAGGACATGGGCAGCCGTTCAGCACTGGGAGTGCAGAGATACACGTCTGAGGCACAGATAGCAGGAAGCAAACAGCCGTTGTTGTACTAGCCCACAAATAAGAGAGCCCCTTTCCTGCGCTCACTGAAGCTGCTTGAGCTTACCTCTCCACGCCCTGCACACACGTAGACAGTGAAGAGATGTTCAGCTCAACTTCTCACATGTTGGATGAGAAACGAAACGGACTAAACAAAACAGAATTTTTTTTTTTTTTTTTTTAGAACTTGCATACACGTTTGAAAAGCAAGTAAATGTCAGTTCTGCATTAGGATGATTTTTTTTATCTTACCTTAAAATTACATTGACTTAATTTGATTTAAAAATCACCTGCTGTAGCACACTGAAAAAAGTTTCATTCATCCAATTAAAAAAATTTAGGGTAATGATTCACATCTATATATTTTTTTTTACTTGGTTATTTATTTTTCATTGGCTCAAGTAAAAAAATATAGATGTGAATCATTACCCAATTTTTTTTAATTGCATGAATTAAACACTTTGCATCTTTGTTTTATTCACACCAACATTATTTGATTTTAAAATTTTGGAATAATGTATTTATATAACATACTTTTATTTAGACCTTTTATAAATTTAAAACCAAATTTAAAAACTTAAACAAATACTGAATGCTGATTAAGAAACCTCTTATTGAATGTGTGTTGATTGTGTTGTTTGGACTGTAGAACTATGAAGTTGTTGCCTTTTAATTTCACATGATTACAGTTAATCTTTTAATTTAAGGCCAGTTCTATGTATTTTCAACCCAATTAAAAAAAAAAGCTAAATGCTGATGTCTGTACCATCTATGTTTGTGTTGAATGTAGGTTACTTACTGTGCCGTTACTGCTGTTAATTTCAGATGGTGACTGTTGTTTTTAATAGCCAAAAGCCAGTTTGACCTATTGAATACCAAATAAACATCTTGTTTATGTACACTTTCCTTCTTTCTTGATTGTTGCGTAAAGATAAAAAAGAGAAAAGTAATCGGTATTGGAATCGGCCAGTTTGCTTGTAATAAAAATCTATCAGAATTGGCCATGAAAAATCATGATCGTGCATCCCTATTAATTAGCCTATTTAAAAAAAATAATGTTCTTGCAGGCTGTGAGTCAGAAGCGCCAGACTGTTCTTGCAAAGTTGGAACTGCCCCACTTTATAGATACAGCCTTTGTGTGTAGATGGCATTGTAGGCTACTTTTCCAGGTTAAGGAAACAGTCCTCCATAAAATGCGCTGCACACATCTGAATATTTGGATTTAAATGTTCTGGAACATTGTAAATACAACTTAACCACTGATTTACTTTTTTTGTTTTTGTTGTTGTGTCCTCTTTTGGATAGCCAAACAAAGTAGCTTCACTTTCACAACTAAACACACTGTCACACATGGCGGTGGTGATGCATTTTTGGAGGGCGTGTTCAAGTCTTAACTTTGATGATTAATGTCTGTTTGGGTTTGAGACTTTTGTCTTTGTAACTAGGGAATTTCCCCTATGCACGAACAGCTTGTAACACTCCAAAGAGTAAGGAAAATTTGAAATTGCATCATATGACACCTTTAAAGATTTTTGATGGAAAGCATTCCAGGATTATTCTCCTTAGAGTGAACTCAACGGCTACCAAACGGTTGAAGGTCAAAATTACAGTTACCATGCAGCTTCAAAGCCTCTACACGATAATAGATGAGGAATAAAGGCCAAAGTATACTTTGGCAGTTCACGTCCATGCAGCGTCTGCATTACATCTTTTTTGGCATCAGAAGGGCTCGCAGACAGTCACACATCCTGAGACTCAAGCCTGCGACCTTGGGTTACAAGTCCAACTCTCTAACCTTTAGGCCACGGTTGCCACCAAAAAAGTCACGTGATGTAGTTGGAAGTGCAGACTGCGTTTACAAGTCAAACATGTAAAGACTGTCAAATGCAGTTTACAAAAAATTTGAATATTAGAATCCGAATTGGCTTTATTGCCAGGCATGTTTACAAACAAGGAATTTTTTCATGACCGAAGCTTCTGCAGTGCATCAGAATGACAGCAACATAACAAAAACACAGATAAAAAAATAAAATAAAATAAAAAATAGAGCAAGTAAAAAAGGAATAACAATATACCAATTTACAATTGTATGTGCAGGTATATTATGTGTAGACTAAGTGTAGACGAGGCGTGTGTGTGTTGGATAAATAACTAGGTGTATAAATAGTGTTGTGTGTTCCAGAGTTATTGTCAAGTGTTCATGACATGGATTCCTGAAACTGCTTCTGTGTCTGCTCATTCTGGTTCTCAGAGCTCTGTAGCGTCGTTGAACTGTAACTGTTCAAAGAGGGAGTGTGCTTGATGTGAAGGGTCCAGAGGGATTTTGCCAGCCCCTTTGCTCACTCTGGAAAAGTGCAGTTCTTTTGAGAGAAAGGAAGGTTGTATGTGTCATTGAACATACAACAACTTCTGAATGTTCCTCCTCCAAATTAAGGAAACATTTAAGATTTTATGCAAAATATTTATATTTGTATAATAATAAATATATATATTTTTAATGTGTATTTATATATACATAATAAATATACACAGTAGGGGTGTCGAAATTAATCGTTGCATCATGATGCGATTGTGGCCTATTCTGCATCAGAAAATACCTTACTTAATGAACCGTTATTTTTATTACCTTTGAGCGATTTCTATCTATCTGCTAGAGGTAGCACAGACTAATCGACTAGTCAACTTCAATGCTCTGCTATGATGCTTTAAGCTTGATGTTGACTAGTTGCTGGTCCTATAGAGGGCTCAACAGGATAATAAATATTTGAAGGACTTGCACATTTATGCTCCGTTTCCTAACAGTAGATGATAAATGTATACTCCGAAAGCTCCACAAGTCATGTGTGATTTTTTTTTTTTTTTTTTTTTTTTTTTTTTTTTTTTATATTTTATTTATTTTTTATTATTATTACTGGATGCTCAAAATTAAATGGGAGAATGCACATTCTAAACAGCTTATTGTACAGGTAAGTTAATCACCGTTCTAATCGAATGCGCTGCTGCACTGTAATGCACACACACATAGACTACAGACAGTAGCTCATGCGCAGATCACGCGTGGACAGAATCATTCAGCGAGGAAATGTAGTCAACACTGTTCTGTGATTTCTCAATAAAATAGCATCGAAACTGAAAAGTTCAAGCGTATTTTTCTTAACTAAATCCCACAGCGTCACTACTTCTACATTAATATTCGGAATAACAGATTCATTGAATAATTAAGTAAATATAATTACTTGCCTATAATTACCTTTGCAAATAAATCTCATTGCTCTCTGCTGTCTTTACTGACAACATCTTTACCTTTGTTTGCCACCATAGCTTCTCTAAGGGTAGGGGTGAGTGGGGGACTGCACCGCTAGATGGCACTAAAATTTACACACTGCACCTTTAAAAATGCGCTTTCCATATTTTTAAATCCGAGCTTGGCTTTTTCCCGCATGCTTCATTGCACAGAATATGCGCTGTGAGACACGTGTGCATTGCCTGACAGTGCTTCCTTTTGCTGTTATCTTAGTCTTTTAGAAATGCTTTCATTTCTAAACTCATGTACTGACAGACTTTCATGTGTGCCTTCAGTTTGTTTGTCCTGAAGCTCGCAGCTGCTTTTATGATTTTTATGATACGAAATTGATGTAAACACAATCAGTTTTCAGAACAGGACAAAACATCTGATAAGTGGAAATGGATCTGTGCATTAGTGTGAATGCAGTCTGTTATAGCTTCCAGGGTCTATGATCTCATCAGTAATAATCAAATGGCAATAATGCTGAGAAAAAAGAAAACCCCATAACTATGACTTTCGATACTTAAAGCACTCCCGAATACTGAATGTGCATTTTGTTTAACTTGTAATTGCCCTCCACATATAGTATAAATATAAACCTTCATTTTGAATGTGATTTATTTGCAATTAATCCTTTTGCAGCCCTAAAAAGATTTGTTTTGCTGTCTATAGATAAGAATTTTTCATCCGTGATGTTAGGGTGGTTTGAAATCATAATGTTTGTTGGATTGTAACAATTGTCTTCTGAAGAACAGGACAGTGATTGAAAGTAAGGAAGATTGGATAGATTGTTGTGTGCAGACTGTTTTTGTAGAGGCTGGGGCTGAATGATTAGATTGGTTTAGCAGACCATGTGATCAGACATGCGGAAACGGGGTGTGGGAGGGGGCACTGCAGAGGCGAAAGGATGACAGAGGAGAACAGTCGGCAGATTTTCTCATTTTGAAAGAAATGCAGGGATGGAGAACGGGCAGGATATCCTTACACTTGTCGACGGGGGAATGTTGTTGATGAGACGCAGAGGCAGGAAAAGGAAAAACCAGCAGAGGGATGAAGATGTGACACTGAAGGTGCGAGGTGTGTAGTGTCTTATTGCCCTCCACAAGGGCTTCCTCTTAGCGCACTGCAGTCTAGGGCCTCCCTGAGAGAGATGGTTGTCAAATGCTAGGGAATAACGAGTGCATGGAAGGTTTTCATTCTGCCATCAGTTGTATTGTCCTTTTTTTTTTTTTTTTTTTTTTTTTTAAATACTCAATCCTAATTCATCCCCCTCCTGTGTTCGCATACTGTGCTACATTATTGGTGTCAAATTTCCAACTCTTTCACCTTTTGTGAAAGAGTTGGAAAGATGCAATGATGCTGTATCAGATGCAGGGATTGCGCACAGGCCCAGAGGAGGTAAAAAAAAAAAACTGCAGCGTCGTTAGCTAGGGATGGGCACAAGCCCCTAAATACTTAGCTATGTAAATGCTGATTAAGTTCATAATAAATGTATCTTCAAAAATATCTCTTTTTAATATTGTGTTTACAGTTGCGTTTTGGGTGCTTCTTTGTTGTCTGATTGATTAAGAATAGGAACATGGTGTACATGGTGACTGAGTTTGTGACCGCAATCGCTTTAGATCGAAGCACACACAAAGGCATGTTCTTGCATTCAGAAACAACTGGGCAAAACACAGTTAATGTATTGGAACAGAACACAGGTCCTGAAACACATATTTAAAACTAGTGCAATTCTCAGTTGTTGAATAAAGAGTTATGAGACCAATATTCGTTTGGTGTGTTTGGGCTATTGTCTGGTAATGTGAAGGTTTTTGTGTGCATGCTCATAGAGGTGTGCACAGTTTGATCAGTTATCTTTTTAATGGGTTTGTTGTAAATTTTCTATGATACTGCACAGTCATACCCAATTCATTTCTTTTTTTTTTTTTTTTTTTGGCTCTGTCATTGAGAGGGTGAAACAGCAGTGCTTTAAGCATGTGATTGGCTGTTCCACGTCTCCATGGAGACATTGGGGGCAGAGGCAAGGGCGAGCAGAGGAGGGTCTTTTTGTTGTGTGTGTGTGTGTGTTACTGACCTGCTCTCAGTGAGCTGCATCTCAGAATCATTAACATTGCAAACAAGATTGGTAAGCATAGGAATGAATTAATTTTTTTTTTTTTGGTAGCAGAAATTCTATCCATACAGTTAATTGGGCTGGACCAGAATATTTGAATATTCGTTCGGTGGGTTGGGATTGGATTTTAAAATGAGATTCAAATATTCTTTTCTTTCTTTTTTTTCGAACACCTGGCATCCCCCGCAAAACTGTTCCCATTTGCTCTTGAATATGAATTGCACATGAGTGAACGTCATGATCCAGTTCATCTGGAAGAGAAGACAAAGATGACAAAGAAGACCTCAGCTGTGTGGGAGCACTTTAAATTGAGTGAGGACAAGACAAAGGCAGTGTGCCAAATATGCGATTTGAAGCTGGCCTACACAACAGCACAAGTAGTAGGCTACTCCTAAAGTATATTGTTGGTGTAAAAAATTTAATTTGAAAGGCTGCTTTTATTCGCCTTATTATCAGTAATTTTACACATGAGAAACTTGCACTTCATTTGGAAAATACTTGTGAATATGGCAGTCATAAAAGAAAATGTACTGTATCCCAGCTTAAAGCGTTAGGTTTAAAGTAAAATGGCCCTTTTAGTGACCAAAGTGATGTGACATTCAGCCAAGTATGGTGACCCATACTCAAAATTCATGCTCTGCATTAAACCCATCCAAAGTGCACACACACACACACACACACACTGTGAACACACACCCCGAGCAGTGGGCAGTTTATGTAGTTTAAGCTAAAAAAAAAAAAAAAAAAAACATGTTATTATTTAATGTACATTTTGTTTCTCCTCTATGCCCTGCTTTTCTGAAATGCGTAGATTTTTATTTTTTTTATTTTTTTTTTAAATAAAGCTCATCGTTCTGAAAAGTGAGGTGTGCTCTGTTTGGCCAGCTATCCAGTGCATTGTGATTGGCTGAATTCCTCAAGCGTGTGACGTAGGGATGTCAACGATTAATCGATGATCGATTAATTGTCGATAAGAGATGCAATCGATTAAGGCTATCGATGGTCGGTTAACCGATTCAATGTTGGGCTGCGTGCGGCTCATGCGCACTCAACACGTGCGAGCGGCTGTGAGTGACGGTGACGATATATAAAAGCATCATCATTCATTCACAATGTACAAATTAAGCTTTTAATGTGATTTAAACTTTAAAGTACATTAAAATAGAAATAACATAAGTTCTTCAACATTAAATGCAATAGAAATGTAGTTACTAATCATTTCATCAGATAACGGTTTTATATCGTGCGCTTTGCAGGGCTGCGGGACACAGTGACAGGACAGGTAGTCTATTCATTCCTACAACTTGTTAATTCATTCCTACGAATTATTAATGTGGCAATTGTTCATGTTTCATTAATTTTGTTCCCTAAATAACCCATGATTTAAGTTAAATAAGGGAACAAATTAATAAATCGAACGAATTCTTAATTCATGAAATCTTTAATTTCCCTTCCCATGTTTACCACAGTAAGAGATGCGAAAACAGTTATTAAAAGCGAAAGATAATAAAATAAACCTGGGAAATTAGAGGGTTAGACTATGAAGATTTAGGAAAAGAAACGATGCCTAAATATACTGAATTTGTGGAAATTCGTGACCAACCGGCAAACCAGAACAAAGCCGCGTAAATGAAGACTATGGGGTCCAAAAGCATGGTCGCGATCTAACATTTTCCAGTTAACCTGTCATTCCTCTAATAAACAAAGCTTTTATACCACACTTGTCATAATCAGATCTTATCATTTCTAAATAAATAATTGCTGGATTCAAAACAGCGATTAATAGGCGCTGTGACCGACACATTCCCGGAGCATTCACTGCTGTCACTAAACGGTGACGCCGAGCATCGTTCACAAGTTTCTGCATGGACCTGACTAGGGCACAGGTTCTAAGCCCTGGGACAAAATGGGATGCTTTAAGGAAAATTTATAGCCTACTAAGTAATAGGCCCAACATAAAAATAACAATTTGTTTTCATGTGTTTTTTTTTTTTTTTTTTTTTTTTTTAATAGGCAATGCGAAATATATCCGCCTTAAATAGGCTAATTAAGATTAACGGATTTAAAACAGAAGTGTGGGTGCTCCATAAGTTCACAAAAAAAAAAAAAGGATGACAACGCATTCTGTTTGTTTGCTTTATTTTACAAGAGCACAAATCTTCTGTTTTTATTGTGAGTGTGCACAAATGAAAGTAAACACTTTTGCGGAAAATATATATATATATTTTAATGTCTCAGCTGTTTCGATCGCCCCGGAGCCTGCTGCACACGTATATTCTAGCGATTCAAACTTACATCGCAGTCTGTTCATTATCAAAATAAAATGTCAACTAAACATTAAAAGGTTACACTGGTCAGTTTAAATAGACCGTAGTATACCGGTCCACTCTGCTGTTATGCCAAGGACGTTTTTGCTCATATGAAGAGGATCATCTTTTCCGTCTATATGCGAATGCGTGTTAAGTACAAGCCTAGTTTACATTATAAATAATAGTTTAACATTCAAATACATTGCGAATATGGAAACATTTCGATTTGTGCCGAATGAGACATGAGCAATAACCTCCAAATAAATCTAGCCAAAGCCGCGCTCGCTCATCCTCGTCTGCACGCATGCACTGTCACGATCTAATGCGCTGTATGCCGGATTTTTAAAAATCTGACATTTTCTAGGACAGAATCCAGCAGGATCAAATTAATGTGAGCAACAGTGTGTTTTGGTGCAGCAGCGCCGATGTAGTTCTTAATGTGCAGCGCAGTCACACGCGCTCCACATTTCGGATAATTTTATACAATAATGTCAGTTGAAAACATTGCAATTGTGCTTTAAAATTCAACAACGAGCACCACAAAACCATTTAAAGAGGTGCGTTCAGCGTTCTCCGTGCGGGATTGGAAACTGTCAACAAAGTAAAATGACCTCAAAAGTATGGCGCGCTCTCTTCATTTTATCAAATGATCATAATCGCATCTATTCATTTTATAATCCTGCTACTAGCATTTTATTCAGACTAAAACCTCTTTATTTCAAGTGAGAAAGCGTTTTGTGTGTGTGTGTGTGTGGCTTTTGCACATCCTGTCATACCGCTGACTGCGTGCCTGCAATAGACGCATTTTGCAGTATTATGGTTAACGATTAGAGCTGAAACAACGAATCGGTCTAATCGATTAAAATCGATTATTAAAATAGTTGTCAACTAATTTAGTAATCGATTCGTCGCTAAATAAATTTTATTTGCCATAAGCGGCTCATTTCGTGCATATTTCAAATCTGCGGTGACCAAGTGTGGCAGTAATGATCCACCGGAGGTTTTACTCAGCCAGTACAGCAGGTGAAGTAGCGAATAGCCAATAGCTGGCCTCGTTTTATGTCACGTGCTTCCCGAACAGCGTCTCTGCAGCATTCAGCGGGAAATGGGAGTAGTTTACTTTGAGCCTTTAAAATGAAGAGTAACCTGTAAACTCTGCACTACTGAACTGTTTAAGGGGCCGTTCACATATCGTGTCTTTTGCGTGCTCAAGTTCGTTATTTCCTATGTAGGCGCTCAGTATGCACTCTCGTAATGGAAGCGACGCGGTCGCGACACGCATGCGGTGCGATGCGCCCGTTTTTCCAGGCGCGTCCACACCGCATCCATTTATCCTTTGCTGAAATTTCCGGGTCTTCATGGAGAGGGCACGTCATGGAGAGAGCACGTCATGGTTGCTTAGCAAAGGCAGACGCCTCAGGGGCGCTTCTGCCCGACCGCTTTGGAAAGAAGGAGAAAGCGGCGCGACTAGCGTTTTCCACGCGTTTTTAGGTGCGATATGTGAACGGCTCCTAAGAATTTTATTTGTGCAGATTCTCCAGTACAAGGTTGTTTGCAAATGTTTAGTCGTAAAAGCTGATAACATTGCTTTTTAACAGTTAACATTTAAAGCTTTACAAACATGTTATGTGATCAGTTTGTCGTTTACCAGTTCATAATTCAGACTTGCAGCCTAATTATGACTGAATGAGAGAGGTAAATGTTTGAGTATATTTAGAATGCACTTCTTTTCTAAGTATTCACTGCTCTTTTTCACACAGAAGGTTTTTTGTGTGTGTCCCATTTTTTTTTTTCTGGACAACCTTCTGATGGATTTTACTTTAAATTGTGAGTTCCATTCAGGTTTCATGCCATTGGCACTTTTTTTTCGAAGGATTGTTTACAATTTCACAGCATAAGCTATAAAGCTTTTTCCCAGTAAATAATAAAATACAATGCACTGCAATTTTATTCTGTTTTCTCCTTATACTTCTTGAAAATATGTTCTCAAAGATTCCTTAAGCTTTGTTTGGGATGTTAAACTACTTTAGGAGCTCTAAGGACTGCCATGGTGAAAACAATATTTGAAATCTCCTTGTGAATTTTGCTAGAGTATGGGTCAGTGTTTTGATTGCAGAAGAGTTCGACAAAGGATTACTAACATAATAAAACAACTCCAGGTATATTTTTGATGAGGACATGACAATGCAAAATGGTTAAAATCTCTTAAAAATCTATGCTGAATGATAAAGACCCTTTATTAATAATTTACTTGGGGAAAAAATGGAAAAAACTAAAATATAAGTACATAAACCGATTAATCGATTAATCGTAAAAATAATCGACAGATTAATCGATTATCAAAATAATCGTTAGTTGCAGCCCTATTAACGATTAATCGATTAATTGATCGTTAATTTAAACGACGATCGATCATGGAAATAATCGAAATTTGACATCCCTAGTGTGACGGAAATGTTACGCCACATACGGTGATGCCGTGTGTCCCGGCGCGACAAGACAAAAACAAAAAAACATGCACCAAGAGCTTGTCACACTTCAAAGAAAGGAAACAGAACAGTACTGTATGTGTTGCAGAAGTCATCATTAATCATCTATACTGCAGTGGCATTTTTGAAAGTATCACTTCTTGTCATTATATAAAATATCATTATATAACATTTATCATATACATTTGTCTTATCATACCATCATCATTACCAGCAACTCCTCTGTGTTTTGATGTTAAACTGAAAAAAGAATATCACCATTAGTAGTTTTCTGCTGGAACCCTATAAGCAGTTTTTCTCCAAGGCTCTTAACAGTGAATCCTTGTACATTAGCTGGATTTGGGATGTCTTATTAATAGTTGGTATGTGTGGGCTAGTGATCATGATGGGGGAGTTTTTACTGTATGTGTGAGAGTGTAGGTGTATGTTCAAATAACCCAACAAGTTGAAGCTGTGGTAGTTATACAACATTTGTTCAGCATTAAGGAGACGATGAGGAGTGTATGCAGAAAAATAGTCTTGCTTTGGCAACTGTTTTTCATGGTCTCATTCTCTCACCCTCTCATCCTACAGCGGTCTGGCACACGGCGGCGTTACCAAGACGATGGCATTTCCGACGACGAAATCGATGGAAAGAGGACTTTCGATCTGGAGGAGAAGCTTCACAACAGCCGCTTCAACTCGGACAGAATCAAACGCATGGAGGGCAAAGGTGAGAAAGAGATGCAGCTCATTATGGAAACTCCTCAATGATCTTGACGTAGAGTGTCATTTTAACACTACTTGTGTTTTTTTTAGACCTCACATATGAGTACATTCAGAGATGTGGACTCCGGGACCCCATCATTTTTGAGAGACCTGATGGACTTGGCATGAAGTAAGAGATTGTCCTTTTTTTATATATATATAAATAATTTTTTTTTCTTTACACATTTCAGAATGTTTAGAAAGTTTAACATTTAAATTTAATCTAATATTGAAATATTTCCTTTTTAGAATGCCAGATCCAGACTTCAGTGTAAATGATGTAAAGTTGTTTGTAGGTAAGTGTTTTTGCTGTCGGATATTATGATGAATTTCATGTTGACTAGCATCAGTGGTGCTTCAGTATGTCGTCTTTCTTTTTACAGGAAGTCGGCGTATGATTGACGTGATGGATGTGGCTACTCAGAAGGGGACGGAGATGTCAATGGCGCAATGGAGACGCTACTATGAGACTCCTCCCTCTCAGAGAGAGAAACTTTATAATGTTATCAGCCTTGAATTTAGCCACACTAAACTAGAGAGCCTTGTCAAAAGACCTGCCACGGTAGGTACCTTAATGCTTAAAGGGATAGTTCACCCAGAAATTAAAACTGTCATTAATTACTCACTTTCATGTCATGTCAAACCTGTAAGACCTTCATTCATCTTCGGAACACGATTTAAGATATTTTTGATGAAATCTGACAGCTTTCTGACCCTGCATAGACAGAAATGCAATTGATACAATGAAGGCCCAGGAAGGTTGTAAAATAATCCATGTGAAATCGATGGTTCAACTTCAATTTTATGAAGCTACGAGATTACTTCTGTGTCAGTCAATGTAGGTCTTACAGGTTTGGAACAACATGAGGGGAGTAATTAATGACAGAACTTTCATTTTTGATCAAACTATCCCTTTAAAACACACCAAAAAAATACTTCTATTTAGATCACTCTGTGATTGAATTTTTTTCCATGTCGTTACAGGTGGACATGATTGACTGGGTGGACAACATGTGGCCACGACACTTAAAAGAAAGACAAAGAGATTCTACAAACACTATCACGGAGATGCAATACCCCAAAGTGCAGAAGTGAGCATATAATAGATCCTTAAATATAGTTTGCATTAATGAAAGCTTGGTCTTATTTTACATCTTGAAGGCTGTAAAACAAAGGATTTGTACAACGGGAAGTAAGTCTGCTGCTTTATGTTCATGTCCCATTTCTCACACAGCCCTCTTTGTTCATTCTTGTTATTCAACAAAACTGTAATTTTCTCCTATTTTATATTGGCCTGTTCTGTTTCCAGGTACTGCCTAATGAGCGTGCAGGGCTGTTACACAGATTTCCACATAGACTTTGGAGGCACATCTGTGTGGTACCACATACTGTGGGGCTGCAAGGTCAGAGAACACTGTATAGATACACTACTGTTCAAAAGTTTAGAGTGTCTTAAGCTTACCAAGGCTGTTTATTTTATAAAATAAATACAGTAATATTGTGAAATATATTACGATGTAAAATACTGTTTTCTATTTGGGTATGTTTAGAATGTCATTTCTTGATGGCAAGGCTGAATTTTCAGCACCCAAGACTTGGAAGTATTTGACACCTTTGATCAATGTGTTGATAATTTCTTAAAATTCTTTGAACACCAGTCCTTTGAGCAGTAGTATACATAATAAAATCATGCTTACTCGTATTTAGCATAGACATGAACTCACTGATAATGCCATGTGTCTTTAGTATAACTAGTTTGCTGTCAAAACACCCAGAAAGGGTTTTTGGCTTAGGTGTGCCTGATTTGGATGTGTCTGCTACAGGTGTTTTGGTTAATCCCACCCACGCCACAAAACCTGGAGCTTTATGAGAACTGGGTCTTGTCAGGGAAACAAGGCGACATCTTCCTTGGTGACAAGGCCACTGATTGCCAGAGGATTGAGCTCAAGCAGGGTTACACATTCATTATTCCATCAGGTGAGCACATGCAGGCACATTTGTATACATAAATACTTGACTGTTATATTGTGCATATTTATTTAGTATGGCTTAGATTACCATGCGTTTTCATGGTTTTAGTTTTGAATAAGTTTGAACTTTCTTAAATGGCTTGTTTCAAATGATCCTTATTAAAACCTTTTTTAATTATTACTTTATTTTTTTTATTTTTATATTAGGTTGGATCCATGCAGTGTATACTCCAGTAGACACACTTGTGTTTGGTGGGAACTTTCTACATAGTTTCAACATCCACATGCAACTGCACATCTCCAGCATTGAGGACAGGACACGGGTAAGTCCAGCATTTTTCTGCAACCACCATTTTCTTGTATAACGTAACTAGAGCCTGACCAATATATCGGTTTGCCAGAATAATTGTCTGATATGAGTAGAGCTGAAACAACGAATCGATTTAATCGATTAAAATCGATTATTAAAATAGTTGTCAACTAATTTAGTAATCGATTCGTCGCTAAATAAATTGTATTTGCCATAAGCGGCTCATTTCGTGCATATTTCAAATCTGCGGTGACCAAAGTGTGGCAGTAATGAGCCACCGGAGGTTTTACTCAGCCAGTACAGCAGGTGAAGTAGCGAATAGCCAATAGCTGGCCTCGTTTTATGTCACGTGCTTCCCGAACAGCGTCTCTGCAGCATTCAGCGGGAAGTGGGAGTACTTTACTTTGAGCCTTTAAAATGAAGAGTAACCTGTAAACTCTGCACTACTGAACTGTTTAAGGGGCCGTTCACATATCGTGTCTTTTGCGTGCTCAAGTTCGTTATTTCCTATGTAGGCGCGCAGTATGCACTCTCATAATGGAAGCGACGCGTTCGCGACACGCACGCGGTGCGATGCGCCCGTTTTTCCAGGCGCGTCCACACCGCATCCATTTATCCTTTGCTGAAATTTCCGGGTCTTCATGGAGAGGGCACGTCATGGAGAGAGCACGTCATGGTTGCTTAGCAAAGGCAGACGCCTCAGGGGCGCTTCTGCCCGAGCGCTTTGGAAAGAAGGAGAAAGCGGCGCGACTAGCGTTTTCCACGCGTTTTTAGGTGCGATATGTGAACGGCCCATAAGAATTTTATTTGTGCAGATTCTCCAGTACAAGGTTGTTTGCAAATGTTTAGTCTCAAAAGCTGATAACATTGCTTTTTAACAGTTAACATTTAAAGCTTTACAAAATGTTATGTGATCAGTTTGTCGTTTACCAGTTCATAATTCAGACTTGCAGCCTAATTATGACTGAATGAGAGAGGTAAAATGCACTTCTTTTCACTGCTCTTTTTCACACAGCAGGTTTTTTGTGTGTGTCCCATTTTTTTTTTTTCTGGACAACCTTCTGATGGATTTTACTTTAAATTGTGAGTTCCATTCAGGTTTCATGCCATTGGCACTTTTTTTCGAAGGATTGTTTACAATTTCACAGCATAAGCTATAAAGCTTTTTCCCAGTAAATAATAAAATACAATGCACTGCAATTTTATTCTGTTTTATCCTTATACTTCGTGAACATATGTTCTCAAAGATTCCTTAAGCTTTGTTTGGGATGTTAAACTACTTTAGGAGCTCTAAGGACTGCCATGGTGAAAACAATATTTGAAATCTCCTTGTGAATTTTGCTAGAGTATGGGTCAGTGTTTTGATTGCAGAAGAGTTCGACAAAGGATTACTAACATAAAACAACTCCAGGTATATTTTTGATGAGGATATGACAATGCAAAATGGTTAAAATCTCTTAAAAATCTATGCTGAATGATAAAGACCCTTTATTAATAATTTACTTGGGGAAAAAATGGAAAAAACTAAAATATAAGTACATAAACCGATTAATCGATTAATCGTAAAAATAATCGACAGATTAATCGATTATCAAAATAATCGTTAGTTGCAGCCCTAGATATGAGATTTTCACAGATATATCGTATCGGCGAATA
Organism: Carassius auratus; assembly: GCF_003368295.1. Classification (NCBI taxonomy): domain Eukaryota; kingdom Metazoa; phylum Chordata; class Actinopteri; order Cypriniformes; family Cyprinidae; genus Carassius; species Carassius auratus. The sequence goes on from NW_020528509.1 coordinate 47,478, forward strand.
TGGCACTGATGATAAATTTTCTTTCTTATGGAACATATAACGCAGATTAAATGCTTCTTAATGGTGTGATTACTTAGTTTGCACAGCAGAGCATGCTCCATTATTTGCTACTGGTGACTCAGATTAGTGTAGAAAAGCGTGAATGAGCTCAAACTTTACCCGAGTATGCTAAGCCAAATAAATTATTGATAGTCATGATCATGACAAAATACAATAGAACCCATTATAATCAGTGATGCGGTCTACATTGGATGCAGAATGACATGACAGTAAACGGATGCCACGTTCTATTTATGACCTACTGACACAAAGTTCAAATGACTTTTAAGGGTCGCTTTGTTGCATCCTGTTGCGGCACAGACATGGTGTCAGTATAGTTTGTCAGTACAGTCAGTAACATAGCCAATTGAAAAGTTAGTTTCTTTCTGCAGTCCAATAGATGGCAGTGCGGTGGATGCAGAAAATATGGACGGAATTGCAAAATCCATTAATAAAAACAGAATTTACAGTATAACACAGAATTTCATGGATTTTTTTTTTTTTAAAGAATAAATAAAACTAATTGGTACACTTAAATCAAATTGCAATTTATAGACTAGTGTCTGTGAAATACAAATCTTCATGTTCTACATGTTCATTTGATTTACCAGAAAATACACAACACAGAATTTGTGAAAAAATATTATTCATCATTATTTATTTATTTGTTTACATTTGGAAATCTGTGCAACCTGCATAAACCAGCCCCTGTTGGATTGGCAGTAGTGTGTGTGTGTGTGTGTGTGTGTGTATATATATATATATATATATATATATATATATATATATATATATATATATATATATATAATATAATATAATATAATATTTTGCCAGCAGCCATATCACCCTGCAGCCCAAGACCGCTTGCCCACTGAACCTCCTTGGAAAACTAGGTTGCTGCTCGAAGAGGTGCTAGTGAGGCCTGCGTTCTGGTGCAATATGGATGCTGGTGAATGCTTCACACTGGTGGAGGATGAGGAGATTCCCCCTGACAATGTAAAGCACTTTGAGTGCTTAGAAAAAGCGCTATATAAATGTAAGGAATTATTATAGCGCTTTTTCCTAAGCACTCATAGTGCTTTACATTGTTAGGGGGAATCTCCTCATCCACCACAGGTGCGCTGCACATCCATTGAGATGAACTAAAAAAATAGCACAGAACACTTGAGGGAGAGTGAAACGCTGAAGCGCTCAGTCAGTGTTCAGCAAGTGAAAATATATCTGTGCTAGACTTATACTGAGCCTCCAACTCACACACTGGCGGATAAAATGATTGGGTACTGCATGATGATTGAAATCACGTAAATGGACTTAACCTATTACCTAAATAAACTTTGGAAAGATGCATCATGGACTGAATAGTCCTGAGAGCGCTGTACGAGCTTGCGGTGCCATCTGCAGGACAGTTCAAAGCACCAAACGCGAGTTGAATCCGCACTTAAACACATTACTGGACCTGGTTACTTTTTATGAATTGCAGTGAGAATTTGAGATTGCTTGGTGCTGTCATAAGAATCCCAACAGTTGTGATGTAATTATATAATATACTGTAGTCTGACTCGCTACATGTCTGCTGTTACAGTACTGTTTAGTTTCAATTCACTGTTAGTGCTGCTAGCTGTGCTTGGTTTGGGAATGCAACATTTGTCATTAGAAATGTTTATAAAGATGTTATTGTTGTTTACAAAGACATTTCATTGTCACAATCCTTCAGAAATCATTCTAATATGCCGATTTGCTGCTCAGGAAACATTTCTGATTATTATCAATGTTAAAAAAACGTTTTGCTGCTTTTGTAATTGTAATGCAATTGTAATGATTTCCTAAAGATCATGTGACATTGAAAGCTGGAGTAATGAATAAAATTAGAATAAGGGGGGCGGGGCTTACTGATAGGTCAGTTGTTGGGAATTTGGTAGGACAATTTTTTTCATAATGGTCTCTGGTTGTTCCTCAGGTGCCAGCTAAGTTCCGGTATCCATTCTATTATGAGATGTGCTGGTACGTGTTGGAGCGCTATCTGTACAGCATAACCAACACCTCCCACCTCATCCCTGAGTTCCAGAAATACTCTCTGGGAATTGGTCAGTACATTAACAACACATTCACATCCTAACAGATTTGATTGTATTGAGCGCAGATAAGCTGAACTCTACTTCTCTCTTCCTGAATCTAATATACAGGCTTGAAGCAGGAAGGTTCAGGCTGTGAGGTACTAAATGGACATGCTAAAGAGGAAAGAGAAGACAGCGATGCTCCCTCCCCACCTAATGCACCAGGGGTGAAGCTTCACTTGACTCCTTTTGAGTTGGAGGGGCTGTGGCACCTGGTGGGGAAGCTGGAGTCATTGCCCTCACATAAGAAGTGTGTGCCTTCAGGAATACACAACGCTGCTGCCCTGCTACATGACATACGGGTCAGGACTCCTGCTTGTGCTTTACACTTCTGGTTATTTAGATGTACTTGCTGCTGTGATATTTGTGTTGTTGTGTCTTATAAAGAAATGTGACTTGAGATGCAGGATATCGTTGTTTAATATTAGCTTTTGTTGCTTAATAATCTAGTTGGCACAGTTGTTTTGAAATGTAATGTTTTTGTTTTCTCTGTCTTTCAGGCATTATTGAAAGAACATGCCAATGACATCCCTAAACTCTCTTACACTGGAAAACCTATTGTCAGATGGCCAAAGAGGGTAAGATCACAGTAATAGTTTCTTTAATGCATTTTTATTTATTTTTTTCCAGAAAAAACATTAAGAGAATAATGTAATATATATATATATATATATATATATATATATATCTCTCTCATATTAGAGTTTTCTTTTCGGTTTTATATTTTTTTTTATCAGTGTTTATTTCGTGCTATATCTTGGCATAATTATATTTATTTGTAAATATCATGGTATTATTTAAAATTGTTTTTGATTTTTTTTTTTTTTAATGTTTTACCTGTATATTAAAAAAAAATCAATGATGATAATTAGTTTGTCAGGACAATTATTTTGTTGTAGCATACATTAATGGTGCTATCAAAATATTCCTTTCTTTTGATTTTATTATGAGCAAAATATGACTGGGACATTTTCATTTCTGCTCTTGACAATTGTGACCTGTCTAAAAATATCTGAATTAAACAAAGCTTAACTGCTTTCAAAAGGTGACAATCATAAACAAAATATGTACTTGCATTTTTTTTTTTTTTTTTTAATATTTTCTCCTAAACCCACCACACTGCAGAACTTACCTCTGATTTCTCTTTGTCCTTCTCTCAAGCCCCCCTGGTACCAGCCCCCTCCTCCCCCTCCACCTGTTATTCGTCCCAAGCTGGCAGCCACATCCATTATTCCTCGGCCAGTGAAACCCGCCTCTAATATGTCGGTCCTTCGACGGCGCCGCGTGCGCTGTAAACGCTGCGAGGCATGTCTGCGCACAGAATGTGGCGACTGCAACTTCTGCAGAGACATGAAGAAATTTGGTGGCCCTGGCAAACTCAAACAGACCTGTGTGCTGCGCCAGTGTCTTGCTGTAAGTGTCTTCACATTGTGCAGTTTTCTTAAAATGCAGCCTTCCTTTGTTTGCATCTGATTAATATTGCTTTGTCTTTCTGTGTTACCTCAATAGCCTGGTCTGCCGCTCTCTGCTGTATGTGAGATCTGTGGGGAAGGCAACCAGGACACTGGTGAAGAGCTCATGGAGTGCTCCAACTGTGCTCAGATTACACATCCTAGCTGTGTGAAGGTACATGCATTATTACTACAGACAGCAATTCAATAGATGCCTCAAAATTCTTTATTCAGATTCATTAATCTTTGAGAATTGTGACTAGAGGTTTTGCAAAGTATGGACATCAGAAAAGCATTTTCAAAACAACGGAGCATAACAATTGGCTTTCGGAAGTAAAAATCTTATTCATGTTCTCCATAGAGAAATGCATTAGTAATGCAAGAATCCTACGTAATGTATGTGCACTTCAGGGACAGACCTGCCTGACTTTATTTGAAAAACTTTTGTAAAATTGTTTACAATTAAATGCGTCCTTGCTGAATAAAAATATTAAATTCTCACAAAAAAAGAATTGGTAATGTAACATTTTATTTTTAGTGTACTCTTAGTGCACTTAAAACAAAGTTGTTGTTTTTTTAAGTTTTGTTGTTGTTTCTCATTGCATTGTCATTTGCTATAATTTTGTGAAATGGGCAGCTTTTTTTTGTTCTTATTGACTTGAGTAAAATGCCAATCCATAACATTTTCACATGTACAGAAAATAGTTTGATTGTTGTAATGATATAATGTCCTTTGTCTGTGTAGGTGTCTGGTGAGGGAGTGATAAACAAAGACCTACCGAGCTGCTGGGAGTGTCCTAAATGTGTTCTGGGCAAAGACACCGATTCTGAGGTAAAACACATTTTTACAAGCGCAAAGATTCACTCGCACACCTACTGTTTTAAGAGGGTTTCTCCTCTTGTTTGAACACACATTCAGGCCTTTGAAATGAAGGAAGCTTTGAGTGTTTGTTCTAATGCTGCTAGCTTTTGCAGGCCTGCATACATACACACTCATTCACACCATGCAGAAAGAAGCATGCCGAGAGCTTACTGTGAGGTACACACTCCGATCTGCGTGTGTAACAGTAACGCTTGTTTTCCTGTGTGCCAGTCGTCAGGTAGCGGTGATGACATCACGGCACAGGATGGGTCAGGGGGGCGAGGGGGTGAGGGCGGGGCATGGCACGGGGTCGGGCGGCCCCCCACTTCTCTCTCACATGGGTCGCTCCAGAAACGGGCCACAGCCCCTGAGCAGCGACTCAGGAAGCGGGTGAGAGGATCCGCCTTCCTCACACCACTGCTGCTGCATGCACAGCTGCTCCGCTTTGCCTTTTATTATGTTTACCCCCTCTGCTCTCTCTACCTCTCGCAGTAACGCCCCCCCCCCCCCCCCCCCCCCCCATCTTTTTCCATGTGTGTCTTCTTTCTGTCTCTCTCTTTGGTCCTCCCTGCCCCGTTCAACATCATTGTGCCCTGCTGCCTTGACTGAGGGTTTCAGAATCAGCTTCGTGTTTGTAGCTTGTATGTTTACATTGAGTGATCATGATCACTGTTTATTGATGTTTATATTAACCACAGCATGTTATTCTGTTTTGCAGTTAAAATTGGAAGGTGGAAAAATACATGTACGTATCCTTTTTTTTTTTTTTTTTTTTTTTGTGGAAGATTGTTTATCAGTGATTGAATGATTTTCTAAATTTGTAATGAAAAAGCAAAATTTATAATAATTTTGTACTGGTTTATAATAATTTTGTTTTGCTGCAAAGCACTGGCAGAAGAATTTACCATAAATGTGACCGGGGGGGGAGATAGTATGGAGATTTATCTATTTACCAATAAATTAGTGTTTTTCTGAGTCGGTGTTGCAAAGGATGCAGTCTGACTTGTCATCTCATTATACGTGCCTTTAGAGAGAAATGCATCTTTATGGATTATGATTATAATTAAGGAGTTTTTATTTCGTTAAGTAGTAATGTAAAGTTTTCTATAGACATATTTATCATGTCTGTGAGTCGTGTATTCGCTGAGTTTCAGTTCATTTTTTTTAACTCCTATTAAAGACGAGAAAGCAGAAAGATCATGTTTGTTTTATTTATTTTATAAAAGCACAATGTTTTGTTGCTATTTAGTGCACACAAATAAAAGTAGACCCTTTGCAGTTACGAATGATTTCTCTTACCTTTATGAGCAAAAATGACGGCGTATCTACTGAAAAAATAATGCAAGTGATCATGCTGGCACATAATGCAAAGCATCTCTGTGCAAACTATTGAATATAGCACACATTTATCTCAATTTAATGTTTAAACATTATTTGCTTGAACTTATCACATGGCAAAATAACAAAAAAATGATCCAAATGTGTTTCTAAAAAAAAAAAAAAAAAAAATATTATCACTGTTTTTGGAAATACTTAGTAGATTTATCTAGGGCTAATTAACACATGTAATTATAAATTTGTGTCTGAAATGGAGTTGTTTTGTTATAACTACCCATTGTTTATAGTATGTTTAAAGATGAACGTTTTAGTGCGAAAGTATAGGTAATTCTTAGCTTGTGCCAATAGTTGTGATTAGGCTAAAGTTTCTTAATATAATAGAATATACTAGATATACTATCAAGACGTGTGAATAAACAAGTAAAATAGAAAAATGAATGTAGAATATAATAGAATACATCCTGTTGGGCAGATGGTCTAGCTGCAGAAAGTTCAGCTATTTCAACACACCCAAAGCTCAAATCGGATTTGAAAATTCTGCATATGCATATAATCAGGGCTTCACTCAGCTCTCATATATTTTTTTCCCATTGGAAATATTTATTTATTTATTTTTTTTATTTTTTTTTTTAAAAGGGACATAGGATACAATTTTTTTTTTTTTTTATTTAACTAGGTTTCTGGCATGTCTGCCAGCTGAGAAAAGCTGAAAAGAAAACATGCAGCCAGTTCGTTATGGGTTGCTATTTTTAACAGGGTAAAATGGGTGTAGTTATACATGACCATTGATGAATTTTAAGCAAAGTGTGTTAGACATTTCATGAAGACCTTGTGGAAAATGACCATAGAATGTTCCCTTTAAAGATTGGCTTTAGTGTGCCTTTTTTCTTAAATGTTTCTCTTTTCTCTCTTACAGAAACGCAAGTCTTCATCTCTTGATCCTCGCGTGGCTAAGATCTATCGGCGTCACGGGATGGAACATGATGATGATGATTCGGGCAGTGATGACGACAGTGGCAAGATGTCATCCATCAGAGGTGGGGTCTCTTCGTCCCGCCGAGGTTATGGAGCTGGTAGACGAGGTGTTTGGAGAGGCTCCTCGCATCGAGGGAGTCGAGGGGGAGGAAGCTTGGCAACAGGTTCGCTTAAAATGAGGCGGGGACTTGGGGCAAGAGGGGAAAGAGGGAGTCGGGTGAGGTTAAGAGGAGGATCGCACATGAGACGACGGCGCTATGAAACTGACGACGACGATGATGACGAAGACGACGACGATGATGATGAGGAGGAGGAGGATGATGATGAGGATGACAGCGATGAAGAGAGACATCTTGGCCGGTCAGATAAGGAGCATCGTTCAAGGAGACGGAGGCGGAGAGGAGATGACTACGATGATGATGACGGGACGATGATGATGAGGAAGACAGTGAGGAACAGGACTTTGAAGGAGAGGACGATGAGATGGAAGACTTAGATGATGGAGGAGAGGAAGATGATGATGAGGATGGAGAGAACCAATCAGACTCTGATCCTGACCCACCCGTCTTACTAGTCTCAGACTTGAACGATGACCTGCTGAATGATTCCTACCTGACTGTGACCCTCCAGCGTCCTCCAAAGGCCAAACGGGACCCGGGCTCCATTGTACCCAAACTGGAGGCGGCTATGTCTCCCCGAACACCTAGCGGTCCTGGTTTTGTCCAGCGCAAAACTTTACCCAAGACCCGACTCAGGAACAGCACCTCGACGCCAGCTGGAAATGGCCTCTCTCAGTCCAAAAGCGGGCACACATCCGGCCGCCACACAAGGCGGAGCTCCAACCAGGACGGTCGAGAGAGAGACACTGCGTCACCTTCCTCTATGTCTTCTCGATCCTCTATTTCTCCACCTCCTCCTCCTCCAGCCATCAACACTTCTTCTCCTCCTTCCCTCCTCTCTCATCCCTCATTCCGTGATGTAGGAAACGAGCGTGGCTGTGAAAAGGACATTTGGATGTCTGTGTTCCGGTACTTGGGTCGGACGGATATGGCTGTGTGTATGAGAGTCTGCAAGGCTTGGTACAAGTGGTAAGTGTAGTAGTTAGTTAAAGCCTAAACAGTTCCTTTTAACAAGCTAAGACGTTCCATAAAATTGTCTGGTTTAGTTTTTATCAGATGAAAGGCCTTTTCACATTAGAGAGAAATGATTCAACGAAATAAAACTCAAATTGCGATATAGTTTATTACTATTATCAAAACTCAAAATCTGTGATATAATTAAATATATTTGCTTTGGGTTTTAGAGGCAAGTGTGGATCTGTTCATTTACATGCAAACAGCTCATGATTGGGTGTTTTCAGTAGGGGAGTGCAATAATGACAAATTATATCTCAATATTTTCGGAAATTGTCTAATTATACAATATTTTTCTGAGCATGTTATTGTGCTGGTAATTTGGCAGCTTTAGGACTGTTGTGGACCACTGACTCCCAAAGCTTTTGATATTCTTTTGTATTCTGTGCGGTGAATAGTTTGTCGAAATAACAGAAATCAACTTCTTATAAATTTAAATTGCTTTTGTTAGTCAAATAAGCGCACACTATTATATTTACTACCTGACGATATTTACCCTGAAGAACTTTCCAACTTAACAGGGTCGGGGGAAAAATAACGTTAACTTTTTTTTTTTCTTTTTTTCTTCTCCTTCTATGGGCATCTCTATCTTTTTATGAGGCCATTTTTCCTAAACCAGTTAAATGTATGCATCATCTTTTGTGTCATTCTTAAATGTCAAACGTAAATACTGAGACTGTTACCAATATTTTAATGAAGTAAAAAAATGCATTTTTTTTTTTCTTGTTTCGTATTTCAGGCCCCAAAAAAACACATTCGGTCTGATCAGGGCCTAAATGTGCTTGCTCCGTAGTCTAACCTACATCATATAGTGTTTGCCTGCACTCAAAAATAATGACAAATTGCATGTTGTTTAAACGACAATTAAGATATTATCATAGATTATATACATCACACATCCCTATGCTGGGGTCGACAAAAAAGAATATATGATAAAAACTAATTAGCATTTTATTTTTCAGTTTTTTGACCGGAGTACACGATTTTCAAAGTTATAGTTGTCTTGGTTCATAGTTGTAATCAGTAATTTTTTTTTTATTTCTTTTTTCTTCTCTCAGTAATTGTTTTGTTTCTCTCCTGCTTGTAGGTGTTGTGATAAGCGCTTATGGACACAGATAGATCTGAGTCGATGTCGGGCACTCAGTCCTCAGGCTCTGACAGCCATTATAAAACGACAACCCTTGACACTTGACCTCTCCTGGACTCCAGTATCAAAGAAACAGATTGCCTGGCTCATTCATCACCTCCCAAGTACAGTTTACCCAAATCTCAGTCTTTTATAGATCCTAACAGGTCTTAACTCAAATTAAATTGCTTAAAAATAAAACATGCATCACAGTCCAGAATAACATGCTCGCTCTAATTTTTTCCACAGGTTTGAAAGATCTAACAATGTCAGGTTGCTCGTCATTATGCGTGTCAGCGTTAAGTACACCGAGCTGTCCAGGTTTGAGATACCTTGACCTGAGTTGGGCCGTGGGTGTCAAAGATTCACAAATAAAAGACCTCATTGTGCAGCCAGGTGAGACACTCATAATCATCATTAATGAGACTGTGAGACATTAATGAGAGCTGAGATTCACTCTCCTCTTTCACCTCTGCTTTCTCTTGTCACACAGGCAGTGAAAGTCGCAGTCGGCTGAGAGGTTTGCTCACTCTGCGCTTGGCTGGTTTGGATGTGAATGACTCCACCCTGAAGATGATTGTCAGACATATGCCTTCACTGCGCCGGTTAGATTTATCCCACTGCCAGGGGCTGACAGACCAGTCCATCAACCTGCTCACCACTACGGGCTGCAACACTCGCAACACACTCAGACAGCTCAATCTTGCAGGTACCCTCCACCTTCTGAAAATACCTAAATGTTCTGCCTACATTGTGTTCAGGTTATCCTTGTGGTGCCCAAGAAAACACAACTAGTGCTAAAAACAAAATCTTGGAAACACTTTAGTTTAGGGACCATTTCTCACTTTTAACTTGTTTAGTAGCATGCATATTGGCTGTTTATTAGTACTTCTAAAGCACATATCAATGCCTTAATCTGCATGACCATATTTTAGATGCTTTAATCCTTCTCCAAACCTAAATGTAACAACTACTTAGGAGTTTGAGGCTAAAATCATTGTTAATAGTGAGAATTGATCCCCAAACTAAAGTGACCAAAATCTTAGTCTAAAATTCAGTTCCAGATCAAATTAAAGGTCATAAGTATTTTAAATTTAGTTTCAGTTAAATATGAGTGCTGCAAGTTGTCAATGTCGCAGTTACAGATTACCATGCCTTTATGCCAAGCAATAGCTGATGATCTATTATAGATGAATTATCACAATGTTAACTTCATGGTTTTAATGTTGTAATATATTGTAGATGGTTGTAAGAGTGCATACCTTTGAATGAGCAGCTGGAAGTAATTAAGGATATTTATTTCAAAATAAGAGTCCCTGTGTATTTCGGGCTTGTTTATACTTGAAAGTTAAACATTATGCATAAACTCTCTTGGAAATTATTGGTATTTTGGCTTCATAAACTGTATCTGGCATTTAATTGAACATTTAAACTTTTTTTAACTTCTCCCTGTCACAAGAAGGAAATAATAAGAATTTAAATAAAGGGGTGGTTGATTGCGAATATTTTATTTATTTTTACGTTTGTGTGTGATTATTGCTGTTTTAGCAATAACAATATCTAGAGGCAGTATACCCAATCACAACACACACTGGACCATGTTTCTAAAGAAAGGAGCTAAATAAAACCAGGAAATTATGTGAGAAAAAAAATAAAGATAGCACATTAGACTGCACCCCATAAACACAATCCAAGAAAAATAACGATCAACCACTCATTTAAGCACAATATATAGATTTTAGTTTGTTCTATATGGATGTATAGTATTAACTTTGGTTTTGCTTAAAGAAATAGTTTACCCAAACATTTCAATTTGATGATCGTTTGCTCATCCTCAGGGCTTCGGAGATGTAAAAGAGTTCCTCATCACAACAGATTTAGAGATATTTGCTTCATTCCATCACTTTCTCACCAATGGATCCTCAGCAGTGAATGGGTGCCATCAAAGTCCAAACAGCTGATTAAAAACATCATAATAATCCACAAGTGATTCAAGCTATCAGTTAACAGCTTGTGGAGTGAAAAGCTGAATTTGTAATAAACAAATCCATCAAGGCATTTCATCTTTAAATTATTGGCTAAAATCCATAATAAATCCATTCCTTCTTCCAGAGGAAGTAAACTGTGCTTGTAAACGGTGCATATTTCTCTCCCGATTCAGACGAGAGGACATCTCCCTGCCGAAAGCGGTATTATGGATGGAGGTATTTTAACTGGAAACAACAGTTTGAAGTAAAGAACATTTTGATGGATTTGTTTTTGCAAAGAATTATTGTGATTGTTTTTATCAGCTGTTTGGACTCTCATTCTGACGGCACCCATTCACTGCAGAATATCCATTGGTGAGCAATTGAAGTAATGCTGAATTTTACTCCCTGTTGGTGGTTTAACCTTTTCTCTCTCTCGCTCTTTCTCTAGGTTGTAATAAGTTGACAGATGCTTGTCTGACCTATATGAAGCGACTATCGGCTCTGACTCTGTTGGATCTGCGAGGCTGTAGGAACGTGACTCGACGCGGCTGTGAAAACTTCATCTCTGACCTGTCCTACTGCACTGTATTCTGCCTGACCGAGGACAAACTCATTCAGAGAATATCATAACATGCACACGCAAACACACACACATATACATACACACACAGTCTCCACACAGCTCTGCTTGGCGAGCTCACGAGTGCTCCATCCCACTCAATGCAGGCTCATCTGGCCTGAATGGGAAGATGAGGCTGAAGAAAAGAGACGGATGGAAGGATATGGCCGCTGTTTTAGAAGAAGGGTAAAAACAGGCTGACAGGATAGGTTATTTTCAGCACAATCTTCAAGAAGAGGATTTTATTCCCACAACCCATGAGACCCGATGCAAACACATCCAGCGTGTGGCTTTTTTCTCCTTCTCTGGGCATTCAGCCTAATCCAAAGTGACGCTTTCAGAAGATGTTGCTGATATGCTTGAAACTGAACTTCACAATCCAGCCCAGGATCAAGAGATTCGGTCCAAGTGTGGCCTCTGATGCTGCAAGGAAAAAGAAAATGACCGACATGGCACGTCCTGATAGTGCTCATCTGCCACATCTTGATCAAAGAATCTAGTGGCAGCACAGGATGAATCTAAACCTGAATCAGCTTCAGCTTACCGATCCAGACCGTTCACTCATGATTTGTTAGTGGCTTTATGTCTGAACGCAGATTTTGGACGTTCAACCTTTCTGAAGGTTCTGCTGCCTGGATGTTTGTAGACCTTTAACTCACCACACTAAGTTTTTACTCGCTCGTACCAAACAAAAATCACTATTTCTTTGTTTTCTTTCATCTGATGTTTTGTTCTATTGCTTGCTGTCATGTCAAATGGGCGATTTTACATGCATTCTCCTGTCCTGTCTAAACTTCGAGGGTTGCTCACAGTTAAGGCTCAATTGTTCATTTACCCTTGAAAAGCTATAATTTAAGTGCAACTTGTAGCAACACGATAGCAATTATTTTGAGGACTTCTTAAATATTTTGTTTTGTTTTGTTTGTTTTTCATGAAAAAGCAGAAAAATAAAAAGTGGAAAGCAAACAATGTGTATGACTTCACTTAGACCTATTTGTCATGTATTGCCTTTTAGCACAGAATTCATTAATATTTTGTCATTTTATGTACACAGACCTAATTTTAACGCTTCCATACAGAACTTCTCATGTATGATAAGGGTTTGCAGGATAGAAGTAGAGTCACAATTGCAGTATTAGTCAACTGAAATGGGATTTTAATGGCCAGAGTGCAGGGTGGCTGCACAAAATATTTTGTACAAAATACTTTCAGGTAAGAGTGCATTTGTCTTACCTTCCTTATTCGTAAGATGATGATGATAAATGGGCTAGAAAGATTTAATTTGCATTCAGACAAAAAACTGATAAAACCTGCTGCATGTGAAGGGGTGTGTGAAAACGGTGATCATGAAGAATACAAATATCCTCAAGTTCTAAGTTACAAAAGCCTTTATTAGTATTGTGCATGTTTTGGAATCCATACATTATGCTCAGCATTAAGATCTCTGTGCTTGGGCCTTTAATCTCCACCCATAGGGCAGCTGGACATCAAGCTCTGTCCATTGGCTGCAGTGAGGACCTTCTCTTCAAAATATCTCATTGTGTTTTCCACAAAATCAAAACACGGTGATGAGTTAGTGACAGAATTTCAGAGTGAACAATCCCTCTAATAAATCATTTTTTACTACCATGGGTTGACCCATCCAGCTTTAACTTGACGTATAAAACATTTTACAGAGAATGTTTATATTTACTCCAGATGCTGAATTGATGCAAAGGAAAAAGGATTGAACTTGTATCCAGATCCGCTGTAGAATTTGTTCTGAAACTCCACCCTGCATCAAATGGGGAAAATAAATTAAAATTAAACTCTTAAAGACTTCAGTTTCTCACACACAGTACGCTTAAAACTACACATTTGGTGTAGATTGGAGAGACTAACCACTGAGTCCCCCTTTTGTCAATCACAATGTCACAATTAACTTTATTGTTTTCTGTCATTTTAATTAAGATAATAGAACTAAATCTTACTGGGACCCCCTAGTGGATCCCCGGGTTGAGAACCACTGCACAAGTTGTTTTATTTTTATGTGATTTTCTCACCAGTGCAGACGCAGAGCATGCAGGAAAGCTGACAGCCCCTCCATTACCAGCAGGACAGAGACAGTGAGGATGGCGAAGACAGAGAATATGACTGACAGAACAACAGATCCCACATAGCCTTGCCAAGAGAGGGAAATTCTCATCACCATAACCCAGAGAACCTCGGACAGCTCTAACACACACAAGCACAGGACTAATTAAGCATCCACCTTATTTTGAAATGCAGATATATTTTCTATGAATGTGTGAGACTCTCAATTCATTAGAACACTAAACATAAATAACTAGAGGAATATACAAGTGCAGTAAACACTAAATCTAGCCTCACATATTCAAGTTACAAATGGTTGAACTCACTTGTATGAAAGATTTAAGGTGGATAAGTGAACATGCAATACTCGTGGATGCTTGTGAGTGTTTGCATACGTGCATGTGCAAGGCTGAGGGCCCAAAGTCGAAGGTACGAGGCGGTGTTAGAGATGCAGCCCAGGCAGTACTCTATGGTGTGGATCGCCTGGTGCATAAAAACCTCCGTGCAATCAAATTCCTGTAAAGGTTAAAAAGCATCGCATATTTCAGTAGCTCCACTATGGAAGAGTGAAAAATGACAATTGAAAATTGAAAAAAATGAAAATTTCTTGACTCTTCTAATGCTGAGCTTTATTTGTGAAATATGTCTTGATCTTTTCTCTTTCTCACCTGATCCTCTGTTCCTCCTCCTCCCTCTAGGTCTCCTAGTTGAGCGTTTATAGAGCTGGTGTCTGTGACTAGGGGGCGCTGCTCCTCCTGTAACTGAGAGATGGGGTCAACACCTTTCAACCAGACACAGTATGGCAGAGATCGCAATGCTTAATGGACAGAGTTGCTGAAAGGACACTACATTTCAGCTAAAAGTGCCACATTCCCTTATTGGTAAGGGCATCACCTGGTCACTCTGGAATATACAAATGCATTAAGCTAAAGCAGACCAACCTGCATATATAAAGGTAGATGGTTTTGAAAGAAGTGTCTTATGCTCACCAAGGCTGCATTTATTTGATTAATAAAGCAAAAACAGTAAAAACGTGAAATATTTGTACAGTTTTCTATTTTTATATATTTTTAGATTTAATTTATTCCTGCAAATCATATTTATTCATCAATGTATAGCTTATTATATTCCTGTGCACTCTTGAAATTGCCTTCATATCTCTTTTATTACAGTTTTTGCAGTGTGTTTGAAGTGAGTTGAGTCTTAAGTTTAAAATAATGAGCAAAAAATGTCAACATTATGTATAATAAATGTATTTGCAAAATCGAAATGCTTCAGAAAGTTTAAATTAAGAAAATATTTAATTCACAAAAGTTCAGCCCACTGTGTTACTTACTGAACAACACTTTGCAACGAAACGGTGGTTCATCACACAAACATATGAGCAGCATCACGTGATGTTATTTTCTTTGAAAGAATGTGTGGCTGTCCAGACAAAGCCTGCCAGTTAGTCAAAATGGTGAAACTTATCCTGTAGAGTCAACCCTTTTTATTGAAATAAATGCAGCCTTGGCAAGTATTAGACCCTTTTTTTTAAGCAAAGATGGAAGCCTACTTACCGTTCTCCTGTTATTCCTGTACCTGAAGTACAGGAAGAGTGGTCTTCCCAGTAACAACACTGGAACTGCCAGCAGAGCCAAGCACACTAATACTCTCTGCACTATCATCTGAAGACAGTGAGAAGACATCAATGCATTAGTCATCATGATAGAAATCTAGAGTACAATACCAAAACATGTCTCACCTGTCCTGGATAAAGAGGTGGGTTGTCTGAGTTCTCAGAAAACAGGAACATGTCAATGAAGTGGATTAGGATGCTGGGAGCGCGGTCCGAATCCTGAGGTCCAAACGCGATCCATTTAAACACCACCAGGAAGACAAGGTAGCCAAAAAGACACAGCATGAACACTAGCTCAGGAATCAACACCAGGAACATGCTGCTCACATCCCCCGAGTACCTGAGGAAACACACCATTACAATGCCAAGAGTGAATCCACAGAACAGATCCATGTAAACAACAATGAATCCTACTTTATGACTCACAGGTAGTTGAAGAAAGACAAGCAGACTCCAAAAGTCATATGGATGACTCCGATGATGACTGACATCTTCATCTTATAGGAGTTGAGGAAGGTGAGGTGGTTATTGGCAAGGCTCCAGATCTAAGGGAACAGGAAATGAGATACAGTCAAATCCAAACCTCAGAGTGAGCCAGACACAAGGGTGATTTGCTTAAAGGCCTGGTTACCGGGTCAATGCCGAACAGATATGGTCCCTGGAATACTCCAGTTACGTTCGGATCCAAAGTGAGGTACTGGTTGCTCCTCAAAGTTTCATCACTGAACAAGCCCAGAAGAAATAAGGCATAAGTGAGTGTGAGTGTAAAAGGAGAACAAAGAAGCAAGCTGAAGTGACGGATAAGTGACTTCTTTTACAGAGTATAGGTGTGTTCACATGAGCTTCCACTGTCTGTTGTCAAAAGTGTAGTGAGGTATGAAGCGCAGCTCACACACAAACCTAGCAACTGTCTGTTGGTCATCACAGCAAATCTACTTGTCCAGCTTGTTAAACCTGTTACTAACAATTGCACAGATTCCTATTCAGATTAGTATAAAAGGGCAGCCTAATGGTTGAAGAGTCAGAGTGCAACAGAAAAATGGCTGCCCACTGCTCCAGATGTTTGTTTAGTGTGTGTGTGTGTGTGTTCAATAATCACTGCTTTGTGTATGCACTTAAATGGGTGAAATGCTTTTTTATCTGTCAAACAATGAGCACGTTTACATGCAAACCAGTAAACTGATAACCCATAAATATCAGCTTATTTATAGAACCAGCTTTCCCCGTTTATATGCACATCAGTAACCTGACCATGGGAAGTAAGCCGTGTTTACATTTTCCTGTAGTGACGTCAAAATATAGTCATTTGCATATCTGACTCTGAGTATTCCAAACACTTTATGTTGTTAAATTAAGCTTGCAACATTTAAACTTGTGTTGGGAAACTTAAGCTCGTATATTACCCTCTCATGCAGTTATAAATTCAGCATTTTGACTGAACCACTTCTACTTCTGCAATCTGCACACATTTTTTATCATTTTCTGAGTCATGAAATAGTCTGTTTTTATGATACATTCCTTTGTTTCTTTACTGCAAGACGTATGATTGGTCTAGATGCACTAATGATGTCTTTCCAAGCCCATAAGACTTTAGTTCATCTTTGATTTCATCCCTCCATTTGAAGTCTGCGCAACCAAAACGATGCTTCAAAAAGTTGTATTGTAAAAGTAATTCATATCAACTGAGTGGTTTAATCTAAGCCTTATAAAGAACTATGGTCAAATTTAATTTAGTATTTTATTCACATAAACATTGACCTTCATGTTTTAATGCTCTTAATACCTTTATGAACTTTTTAAAGCAATAAAGTTTTGGTTGCATGGACCAATCTCTCAGGTTTCATTAAATATGTCTTCATTTGAAACTCTTATGGGTTTGGAATGACATGAGGGGGAATCACTGAATGTTCATTTTTTAGGCGAATTAACTGTTTATAGTCTTGCTCTAAAAAAAACCCCAAAAGCTGTTGAACATTATATATAATCAGAACACTTTATATAACCTTTAAATTTAAAATAAAATCTACCTAATGGTTAATCTTTGCCTTGGATGTAATAGTGTGCACTTACCTCCAGTTGTAGTGTTGCATCATGGGTTTGAGATGCCAGCCAGAAGAAAGAGGACTGAGTCCTTTACTGAAGCACTCATTATAAACAGCCCCAGTATAGATGGAGAACAACCCCATCAGAAGGATCAGATATCTCCCACTAAACAGCATACGCCAAATCTAAAAGAAAGTATACAATTCTGTACAAACCTGAAGTGCATTCCAGAAATTAATGGAGACAAAAAGTTTTGGTAATGAATGCAATAAATGCAGTTCTTTTAAACTTTATATTCCTCAATAAACTCCTGACAAAATGTAAGCAGAAATTAGGATAGAAATTGAAAGAAACCTCATTAGTGTTATTCCTCATCTTAGGGTCTCTTTCTTCCAGAATCATCCACAGAGCAGCCAAAGTCATGAGTAAACCGTGACCTACATCTCCAAACATCACCGCAAACAGGAAGGGAAAAGTAATGATGGTGTACACAGCTGAGAGTGAGAAGGGAACACAAACACAACATTTCCAATGATGGGTTTCCATATCTTCCGTAGGTTGTTTATCTCAAACTAAAATGACTTGTGCCTGGTTCCATGTGACTGAGTGTGAGAGTTACCAGGGTTGACCTCTCTGTAGCTGGCCACACCATAAGCATCCACAATGATCTGGAAGCTGGAAGTGAATGTGTTGGTGTCGAAGAGTGTTGGTGGAGATGTGGGTGCAGGAAGACGGTTGTAGAACGAGTCCACGCTGCTACCACTCTTTCTCTACGAATCAGAAAGGACAAAAAACAATCTATTGCAGAATTCACTGCTCCGAATCCTGCTGTAAACATGAAAATAAGTCATTTCCTGCATTTATACTAACCACACTTGACTTCTTTGTGACGTATTTTGTGTTTATTAAAGTCTTATCTCACCGTTCCTTCTATGAGAGCGCTCTGGAGCAGGGAGAGTTTGGCCACAGGACACCAGGCCTCTGCGATGAGACACTTCTCTGTGACTGAAGGGCTGCAGAGGTTGAGCACCATCTGCACAGCTTTACACTTCTGCACACGTATCTTCCACTGTGGCATGTGACACACACAGCGAGACAGCAGCTGCTGCATGTACTGCTCCGTCTGAGACAGCACCTGCAGACAGACAAGAGGAGAGTTAAATACTTTTTGTATTTCATTTTCCTTTTTATATTATTTACTATATATTCTATGCACAATTCATCATAAGTAATATCATACATTACTGTTCAAAAGTTTGGGGTCTTTTAAGGAGACATGTCTTGTGCTTACCAAGGCTGCATTTATTTAGTCAAAAATACAGTAAAAACTACAATACTGTAAAATATTCTTACAATAATTGTTTTGTATTTTAATATGTTTTAAAGTATACCTTGTATAGTTTTCAGCATCATTATTCCAGCCTTCAGTGTCACATGATCCTTCAGAATTTATTCTAATGTGCTGCTTTGCTGCATTTATTATCAATGTTGAAAACTGTTAATATTAGCTGCTTAATATTTTTGTGGAAGCCCTTTTTTTAAGATTCGTTGATATATGGAAAGTCAAAAAACTGCTTGTATTTGAAGTCAAATAGTTTGTACAATGTTAATCTTAACTGTCACTTTTGAACAATTTAAGTGTCCTTGCTGAAAAATACAAAACTAAAACCATACAAACCCCAAACTTTTGAATGATAATATGTTTTTTCCTCATTACATATCCCATCTCACTTGGAAATACATCAGATTTCAAAAGTAAAATGAGTTGCAGGCTTCCCTTACGAAAGGAAAATATATTTACCAATATATTTCTTAAAATATATTGTGATATATTATTTCCCCTTTTTATTTTCTAAAATATTATATATTTGATTACATTTAATAATATATTGATGACACATATATAATATATTGCAAAATATAGAATGATTGCCACTTTCAATATATTGCAATATACTGGAAAAAATAAATATTAAATCCCATATATAAGAATATATTCCTAATATATTACATGATATTTTCCAATATACTGCAATATATTTTTGTTTCATAAGGGTTTCTATGTTCTAGTCTTTCCTTAACGAAGTACCACTTGTTATTTTTTATTGAATGCAAAGAAATTCATACATTTAAAGTAATTAAGCAGTGCCTGAAAACTTTTTGATAGCACTGCATGGTCTTATTTCAAAAGTGAGTGTCACTGTGTAATCAACATTCCAGTCACCATTTTGATGTCTACAATCCTGCTTTCCAGCCCTTGAAGTATTCCTTCTCTCTCTTCCAAACCCTCTGGATACACAAAGGTATGTGTGTGGAAACTATGAAAAGACAGATATGTGATATCATGAAAGTGTACTATAGTAAGCTATGAGTCCATTTAACTAAGCTATAAATGTACCAATAACAGATCTTCTTCACTTTCTGCCCAATCTGCTCTCCCCAAAAAGAGATCACGAAGACAGTCCACTGAATCATCTCTCCCTGGGAACAATAAAAGCATATGTATATGGCCAGTTTCATCAAAATGAGTTATGTGATTCAGTTAATGTAACTCTCTTACAGTGTCGGGCACTTCCAGTCTTTCCTCCATCTCCCAGAAGTCTACAATGATGTAACCACGACAGGCCCTCCACAGCAGCCTCTCGAATGCTGGAACCTTCCACGGATGGACCACGCCAGTGACAAAACTGTGCAGGAAAGATGTCAATAACATTATTAGTGTCCTGTTACATACTTGTTCACAACTAAAATGTGAAAATAATATTTCCACTTGTTGACTAAAGATGCAGTCTGTGCATCTTTTTTCGATTTGCTGCTCTGTGGAATTGTGTGTGTGAATTTCAGTCATTTCAATAGAACTCTGTGTGATTGATAGTTTTGGTGAGAGAGAAACATTTCCTACGCAGAATTTGTTCATGTTCAAGTTGAAAGTGACTTTTTGTCTTAAAATGTTGTGTAAAGAAGCCCTTACACTAGTGAACTCCATAAGTCAGTTTGGTGAATTCAAGTGACCAACCTCAGTGAAATCTGCGAGTGCTTATGTGAAATTCCCAAATGCACAGATTTCTACTACAATGCCCCAATTTTGCCCAGAAAATTTTACAGACCAATGGTTCATGTGACCACACCATAAAATTCACATTTCTGTTTCTCACTACACTCTTAAAAATAAGGTTCTTTATTTGTATTGACGGTTCCATGAAGAACATTTAACATCCATTGATCTTCTTCAATGAGATTCAAGATGATTCACTGAGATTCGAAACGTTCTTCAGAATATTAAAATGTTCATCACATTCTCTTTTAGATGGATATTGTCCTCACCTCAAACGCATATCTTGCCTGCTATCCATTAGTGCTGTGGTCTCAAGAGTTGAAGGTGGAACCTAGAGGAACATTATAAAAAGTACTGGTAGATATCTGAGAGACATGAAGGTAAGCATGCCAAGAGCCGGATTTTTACCTGTGAGGTTGGTAGTAAAATGCTTTGCTTCAGGACCCCTCTGTACTGACTGAGCTGGGTCAGCTGGTTACGTAGACTGTCCCTGTTCCTTGATACCTACATGCAGACTGGGTCAAGATCACCACTTGCACTGCATGATATCTTTTCTGGAACACCAGATATTAATTGAGCCTACTTCTCCTTTCTCCTCTCACCTCTCTGAGTTCTCTGGCCAGTCTCTCGCTCTCCTCCTCAATGGAGAGCAGCTCTCTAGGTTGTGGGGCTGATGGGATTGGTGTGGCTGTGGGTAAAGGCCCTTTCAGAGGCGGACAGAGAGAACGGCTGATCTCTTGCTCCAGATACTCTGAGGAATGCAGGGAGAGGATAACATGTTGAGGATGTGCGCAGTGATTATGATATGATAAGATCTGACGCACGATGAATGCCAGAGAGTGACTAAACTAAGAATGTAATACTTGCTGTAGTGGTAGCTGATCGTGGAAAGGTGTATATTGAGCGGTTACACAATAATAAGGATTTAGAGACTTACTGAAGGTTTTCTCCAGCTCCTCGCATCTTCTCACTTCTGAAACAAACTTCCTTTGAAAGGCGTTCACATTCGGGTTCAGCTGAGAAGATTGGGTTCAAGAGAGACAAGAGGGAAAAAGAGCAAGACAGACTGTAAATGTGATGGCAGGATATGAACACAAATTTCTATATGTCGATGTAAGCTTGTTCGATAAGATTTTTACATTTGAAAAAAAGTATCTTATGCTCAGGTCATGTTTTTTTTATTGTTATTATTAAATACAATAGAAACTGTAATATATATTTTTATTTTAACATGTAATTTAATATTGTCATTTTAACAGTTTCTATTTAAAATGTTATTTATTCCTGTGAAGCTGAATTGTCTTCAGTGTCACATCGTTATAATATGCAGATTTTGCTTTTATTATTGCTATCAATGTTTAAAACAGTTGCTTCTTAATGTTATTGTGGATACAATATAACTGTGATACATTTCTCATGATACGTTGATGAATAGATAGTTCAAAAGAACAGCTTTATATATATATAAGCTTCTGAAAAGTAGTGTATACAACAAACTCACGTCTCTGAATTCAACTAAGCCCAGCTCCCCAAGCTCACTGACGCAGTTGTAAGCTGAACCTGCCTGGAGAAAGAGCTGGACCAGACACATCTCCTCACTTCGGAAGAGGCATCCCATGATAGCCTGAAATATAATGTGTTCATATATCAGACCTCAACAATAAACAGTACACCGTAAACATGAAAGCAACTGAAAGATAAGAATATCCATACATCATGCAAACTGAAGAACAAGTGATAAGTGTGCTTATTTGTTGCATTTCTTTGTGCTTATTAATGTTGTTTACATCGTTTGTCAATAATGAAACTAAAGGTCATTATTGTGCAGAGTGGATATTTATCTAATAGGGTAGCTTGTGTTTTTCTCTCTCTCTCTCTCTCTCTCTCTCTCTCTCTCTCATTTTCACGCATAAGGGTTTGTGCACTGATCGGTTGCATGTGATGGTGGTTAGTTGGTAATCTAATAGAGATTTCACAGAGGATTCATTCACCCATGCTCATGTGATGAAAAAGATCATGAAAGAGAAAAAGAATCTCAATTAGATTCATCTGAAACCCATTTGAGCTAAGGCATATCTGATCTTTTATAAACTCTATAAATAAGAAAAATAGCGGAATTACGTATGACATTATTTGGGAATCAAATTGTAAACATTAAATGCTATAAACTATGAAAGCTCTTAAAGATTTTAGCAGTGAAAGATAACTTATTAAAACAGTTACACCTTTATAAACAGTAATTAGCCTATAAATGTAAGCTAACACTGATACAGCGGTATTGAGGCAAAGGAATTTTCTCGCATTTACCAAAAGCTAGTATTCAAAGAGACATACTGTTGTCTTTCAGCACAGTGCATGATAAAATCAATTCTATTTCTAATTTTACATATTTAATGAAAATGTGGAATAATGGGAATTGATGGAGTCTGTCGAAAAGCACTTAGCCTGTTAATAACAGCAGTGTCCCGTCACTGCAGAAGCGTGGCGTAGCAACATAAACAAAAACCGACGAGCGACAGACATGGGACATCGCTGTAACGGAACAAACGCGATTCAGTTGTTTCTGAATCACCTATCTAATATAAACGGTACAAATAGAATTTGTTTCAATGAATGCTTTCTAAATAAATTAGATTCAAATGCGCATTAAACTGCACGCCGTTCTTACCGTATATGAGAGATGGATAGATCCAAGGTGATCGTGGTGGAAACTGATTATCCACAATTTGATCTCATGGTTGGTTGTATTGAGAAGCTGTGCGATGTAAACAGCGGCTCTTTGAGCTCATGGCCTCTCATTACTCCAGCTCCAGTCATTGCCATGTGATTCAGCCACTGAATTAGACCTGCTACAGCACACGAGCCAACAGCTTCGAATAACACGCTTTCAATCCCTGCAGAGGAAATATGAATGCCAGTTAAATGGTGAAAGTATGTATTTGACAAATGTCAATGCATTTACAAGAGAAGCGATCCTCTTTTAATACAACTTCAATACAATTAGAAAATTATAATTAATGAAAACAATTTATATATATAAAATTATTTTCTACTTGTATTGAAGTTGTATATATATATATATATATATATATATATATATATATATATATATATATATATATATATATATATATATATACATACACACACACACACACACACACACACACACACACACACACACACACACACACACACAGTCCCCTCCATAAGTATTGGAACAGTAAAGACAAACTTGTTCTGTTTGTTTTGGAGTCAAGAAATCTGTAAATATGATTACAAGATGAATATGAGACAAAACTACAGAATGTTAAATTTTATTATTGGATGATTCAACACAAAGATGTTTTACCAGCTAAGAAGAAGAAGTTTCATCTCCCTATCTGATGTGAGCATAAGTATTGGAACAGTTGCCCTTTAGGTCTTTCTAAGTGTTCAGCTGTGTCTTGTTGCATTAATTCTTCAGATATTAAAAGCAGGGGATGTGTCTTATCAATTATGTCCATTGCTTCTGCATTCTAAGTCTTGCATTCGATGATGATGCACACAAACCAGGATGAAGACGAGGAAGCCAAAGAAAAGTGAGCAATTTGGATGCTAAAAGAAAAGAGTAAGTCAATTAGAACTATAGGAAAAACAAAGGGCATGGAGAAATCAAGAGTTTGGATACCACCGGTGACATCAGCAACTAATGACGCCCTGTTTGGCTGAGAAAAACAACAGTACTTGATGACAGAAAATCATAAAAGCTGTGAAAATGAACACTAAAATACAAGTCTGCAAAATCACCAACAACCTCCAGAAAGCTGGGGTGATGCTCTGTCAATCTACAGTCTGCAGGAGACTTTGACACAGAATTACAGAAGCTACACCGCAAGATGGAAACCTCTGATCAGCTCCAAAAATAGAAAGGCAAGATTCTTCACAAATGTTAGACCTTAGAGTTTATGGACCCATGTGACAAAGATTAACCTTTATCTAAGGGATTGGAAAGCAAAAGTTTGGAAAAAAAAAGAACTGCAAATGATCATAAGCATACAAGCTCATCTGTTAAGCTTGGTGGAGGTGGTGTCATGGCATGGACATGCATGGCTGTCTCTAGAACAGGACCTCTTCATTTTAATGATGACTTAATGTATGATGGCAGCAGGATTTGGAAGGATACAAAATCATCTTGGGTACCAATATTCAAGAAAATGCCACCAAACTCATTAGAAAGCATTTCATATTGGATCAGGACAATGACCCAAAACACCTTGCCAGTTCAGTCAAGGACTTTATCAGGGCAAAGGAATGTAAAGTCTTAGATTGCCCAAATCAATCTCCAGATTTAAATTTTATTGAACATTAATTTCACTAGCTGAAGAGGAGACTTAAGACAGAAACTCCCCAAAACAAGCAACAGTTGGAATTGGCTGCATTAAACGCTGGGGAAAAGCATTTCAAAGTATAAGAAAAGGAGTCTATGGGGTTGCAGACTCACTGCTCTGATTGCATGCAAGGAATCTGCAACTAAATATTAGCTTTTAATCTTTTACATCTGCCTTAAATTCAACTTTTCCAATACTTATGCTCACATCAAAGAGTGGAATGAACTCTAAAAGTTCTTGTTCTTTTAATCATATTTGCAAAGGACTCCACAACAGAGAAAGCAATTTTGCCTTTACTCTTCCAATAATAATGGAGGCACTGTGTGTGTGTGTGTGTGTGTGTGTGTGTGTGTGTGTGTGTGTGTGTGTATATATATATATATATATATATATATATATATATTATAATGTAAATCGAAATGGTTTACTTTGATGTGGTTTGATATCTTGCATTTATGCAATGGTAAATGCAAGATATCAAACCACATCAAAGTAAACCATTTCGATTTACATTATTAGCTCTTAGGCACAGTATTTTATTTTTCTATTTTGGAAAAATCAATGTAAAGAAAATATTTAAATATTATTAATAATATATAATTATAATATATTTAAATGTATAAAATGTGTCTAAAATACATAAATACTCTTTAGTTTTCATTCACTCAGAATGGTACGTTAATTCTAACAGACCCAATTCAGTAAAAACAATGAGAGAATGGCATAGAAATAAAATCAGTAAAGTATGGACACTTTATACCATGGCCAGTTCCATGCTCTCAAAAAATAAAGGTAATGGGCAGAGTGACCGGAAAGCTGGCTACACTGGTATGATCTTTTAAATTCCAGATGTTCATCTGACAGTCAGCATACGCAAGTGCCAAAGATAAGATGATTATGGAAGTGAGCAGACTACAAGAGTGAAGAGCAGAAGTAACAGAAGCACAAGTTTTCATTTTCAAACCAAATTCAGGAGCAAAAACGGCCTGTTTCATTCCGGGAATAACAAACAATAAATATCTAAAACAAACGGATGAATTAATTAATTAATGAATGAATGAAATACTTTTATTTTTATCTCAGTTACCAGTTTATATCTCTCAATTATGCCTTTCTTTCATTTCAGAATTTATATTCCTCAACATTCGGAATTTGCATCTCACAATTCAACATTTAAAATTTGCATCTCACAATTATTTTGTGAGTTTAAATTTGACAAATCGGATTTTCTGTTGCCCCATAAAAAAAAAAAAAAAAAAAAATGAAAGCTTTCAGAATTGCGGAATGTTAACAAGATGAGAACTCCCAATTGTTGCAATAACTTTTATTTTTATTTTTATTTTTTTAATCCTATGGCAGAAACAAGCTTCCATACAACATCTCTTTATCAGGTATCTTTATGAAGACAATTGGAGCTATAGCATAAATGTCCTTAGAAATTTGTATTTCAACAAGGCATATGAAACCCTCCCTGAAAGTACATATGAGCATAAGCATTGATCTGAGGCAGTTGCATGCTGGGAGTGGTGGGGTCCTCTAGCCCATAGACAGTAAAAGAAGCCTAGCCACGCCTCTGTTATCTATCCTTTCGGTTTGTTTATGCAGACTACCCAGCTTGTATTTGTGTGGTCTTCTGTTAGGGCTTGTCTGTGAATGTTTATGAATGGAGAGCTGCTACAGAACTATAAAAGGAACATCTGAAGACTGGAGCACTAACATAAATAAATGGTCCAATCTCAGGCTCCTCTATATTTGGGAATAAGAATATGGTTTGATGAATAAAATTAACACATTGGTGTGAAGTCTCTAAAAAATATTCATTTTAAAATGACTAAATAAACTTATAATTCTTGTGTTAAAGGCATAGTGTTAAAGGAAGGCTATCGGCTATAGGGCTTGGGCACCGCGTTGCATTCTGGGACGTGGCGGTCCTGCTGGCAGCCTCTCGAATGTAAACATACAGCAATTCGAACGAGAAGAAGCAGAGTTGTGAGAAAGAGAGAAGATGGTAAAATCGCAAAAAGGTTGTGGGATTTAAAGGGATACACAAAATAGGGATGTCAGGGACCGTTATGTGCACAAAATCGGCAACATTAACAGTTTGGATCCATAAGAAATTCCCAACAAATAGTGGAGTACCAACGGAGACTGTCAGCAGAGGGATAGCAACAAAAAGATGAATGTTGAAATTTCCCGTATTTTGGATGAGTAACCCGAGAAATTTCCCTTATTTTCAATGTTAACTTAAGCTATATAAATTGATATTCAGATGTTATGGTCTCCGTGGTCGCGCCTCCAAGCAGGAAAGCGTTGTAAAGTTAATCCATTCTCATTTTGTTTTCCCCATGTCGATTATGTGTTGCGCTATTACACCCCACAATACAGCAGCGGTTTACCATGGTTGAAATAGATTTTTAATTAATCAAATTAAGACACACGGATGAAAGGGAGTATGTCTAAACACTGCACAGTAGTCTGAGTACTGAGTAGCAGTAAAGGAGGCTGTCAACGTGGTGGCCACGCCAAGTAATGACGTCACGACGCCCAAGCCCTATTATTTACTTGAAGTTCCAAAAATATTCTAAAGCTTATTCAGCGTTCCAAAATATATTTTCTTCTGAAATACTCAGTCCAAGCCATCACAGACATAAACACTTACAACAGTATCAATCGTCCATTCTGTCCAAGTTGGTAGGGACAAAAGGAGCGGAATTTGCCCAGGGCGGTTTGTCCGCACGACAGCAGAGGGGCTGAGTTAACTCCACCAGACTACCACAAGACACTCCTACCGACACTAATTTATAGCTAGGATGCACGCATACATCCTACATTTACAACGGAAACAGCCATCATATTAATGAAACTGTGAGTATGCTATGATTTTTTGGGGAAGAATCATCTTTGTTAAATTTGCGAAAACAACCTAACGCTAGCATTACATTCAACAGCTTCCTTATGCAAAGTCGTGTTTCTGTAAACGTTGTTGTTTTAAATTCTAATACACCTGTTCCACTTCGCTTTACAACAAAATTAATTAACGTTAGTGTAACCCAGGTTAGAAATATAAAAACACAACCTCAAAAGAAAAAGAGAGAATCTTAAAATTACATTCTGTTACTTAACTAACCAATTTAAATGTTTAAAACGCTGTTTAATGTGAGGAGGAAAAAAAGAACACGGCCCCTTTAAGAAAAACGCATGTGCTGAATAGGGAAGAGAGAGAACGTGCTAATTGAGATTGAGATGAAGAGACGAGAGGTGACGCTGACAGTGATCGGTCGAGTAAAGAAAAATAACTTTGACTTTAAGATTGTAAAAGTAAATGTAAATTGTTCTGAGGTGCTACATTGGCGAAATCTTTTCCATTTACATCTCTGAGATTGACTTGGATTATATTTGCGTTTGTGAGTTTGAGACCAAACGGATTTGGACAGGTTTTTTTCCCTTTGAAGACATCTGAAATTTGATTTCAACAAGATGGCGAGCCACCCAACAAACCACTGAGGAGAACAGAGACTGTTGCTATATATCAGCGACCTGTAAAGGAAAGCAAATTCACCTGGGTATTCTCCATCCTGGTAGGACTGTAAAGACTGCTATATTTTCCTTTCTGCAGACAGCAGTTGGACTGAGTGACTGACTGTAACCAGAATTGTGCGTACAGAATTGTGAAACCAACTTTGAGAATTTTGTAACTTTTGTGCATTTTCTTATTTATTTATTTTTTTCCCTTCTTGAATGTTGAGTTTGGTTATCTATCATTTGTGTTAGAACAAAGAAAAAGGTTACTTTGAAGCAGTCTAAATAATACTGCATAACAGAAACCACTGAATAAGAAAAGAACCAAACTTAAATTGATTAGGCCTAAAAGCAAACATAAAAACTTTATTAGATCTGAACTAAATAGGATAAAACAACTAGGTGAACAAAACTAGTTAAATTAGCGCTAATAGAAGGAAACCTATAGAAAAAAAAGGTAAACATTCATTTGATATATTGTTTTATTTTTATATTGTTTTTCCTTTTATACTGTGGATGGTCATTTATTTATTTTCTTTGTATTGTGAGTGAAGTGAGGTTTACAAGTGCACTGTTTGTCAATATAAGCCGGCAGTTATTCAAACACATTTAGTGGTCTGTGTGAGTTTATTTACTGCTCCTCTGAATCTAGATACTGGTCCAGCATACCTCAACCTGAGGGTGACATAAGTGTTACATAAAGTGGCGAGCCAGCTCAGGAGCAGTTTAAAAAAATAATAATAATAAAGAAATAAAATAAAGCACACAGACCTAAAGTAAAATAGTCTTGATTGGGTTAATCTTGATCCTAAAAAAATAAAAATAAGAAAAAGATATGGAGATAGTTGAGAGAGAAAATGTAAAAATCACAAGCTCCATAATTGTTAGTGGACTTACTAACACAGAGTTAGATGAAGATCTGTCAGACTTTATAAATAGTCATGGTCGTGTAGCCAGAATTCTTCGAATAGATGACCCACAATCTCCACACCATAAAGATGCAATTGTGGAGTATGAAAGTTGCTATGCCCTCACAACCCTACAACCTTTGATGCCTCATGACTTCAAAAGCTCACACAATATCACCTACCAAATAAGGCCCTTGTCAAGTGTTTACCTGCCTATAGTCACTGAACATGCCACATTGAGTTATTTCAGTGAACTGCAGAAGATTGCCAAGCTTAGTGGTAAATCATTTGATGACATCTTGAAGGAGCAGCTAACTAAATGCTCAGAGTCAGCCACTGGTCACCTGAAAGATACAAGTCAACCTTTTACTAGTGAGCCTCATGTACCTTACCCCCTCTCCCCTGTTAGGAGCCCTGACCCGACCCAACAGTTTCAGAGCCCAGTTACAGCCAGAACAGTGACAACAGAGAATGAATCACCTGCCATCAGGGTAACTGATATGAACCCACCAGAAGTTCAACGTATGGTGGTGGAGCATATTGTAAAGAGTGACGCAGCATCTTCACAGGTACACACATCTTTCAGGCTCAGAGTATTCTCTGGAAAAATACCCCGGCCAAGTACTGAAGTTGATTATGAAACTTGGAGAAACAATGTGGAGCTCATTTTGCAAGATCCTTCCTTTTCTGACCTACATCGATCGAGAAAGATTCTAGATAGCCTTCTGTCACCAGCAGCAGATGTAGTTAAACACCTAGGTTCACAAGCCCTTCCCTCAGCTTACCTTGACTCACTGGACTCTGCATTTGACACTGTAGAAGATGGGGATGAACTTTTTGCCAAATTCTTAAACACGCTACAAGATTCTGGTGAGAAGCCATCATTATACTTACAGCGGTTGCAGACAGTCCTTACCAAGGCAATAAAGCGAGGTGGTGTTTCTTCTAAAGAAGCTGAAAAGCAGCTGCTTAAACAGTTTTGTCGAGGGTGCTGGGACAATGCGTTGATAGCAGGCCTCCAACTTGAACACAAGCGAGACAATCCACCTCTGTTTCCTGAATTGCTTCTACAGTTACGTAGTGAGGAAAGCAAGAGCATGGCCAAAGAAAGTAGAATGCGAAAACATCTTGGAGCACATAAGCCAAAAATTGCCTCTCAAGCTGCATCTCTCTGCCCTACTGACAATGATCCCGACCTGAGCACAGATGATGAAGTATCTGAGTTGAAAAAGCAAGTTGCCAAACTTCAAAGCCAGCTTACCAAACAAAAGACTAAGCCTGTTGAAAAGAGTGTACCACCCCAAAACAGTGCTGTTCTAGAGCTGAAAAAACAGATCACAGAACTGCAGAGCCAATTCACAAAATTAAATGTGAAACAGAATCGTCAAGGAAGTGCTGATGGGATGAGGAAAGAATCTTCCCACAAACCCTTTCCAAAGGGTCCACCTCACACGGCAACTAAGAAGGCACTGGACAGACCGAGGCCTGGCTATTGTTTCCATTGTGGTGAGGACGGTCACGTTGCTTTGACATGTAATGACGAGGCGAACCCTTCACTCGTAGCAAGCAAGAGGAGGCAGTTAAGGGAAAGACAACAATTATGGGACAGCCAGTACAGTTCTGATTCTTTAAACGAGAAGTAGCTCTTGTGGAGGGACGCACAAGGGCAGGTGCATTTAAGCTTAGTCCCATTGATCCTGGCGAGGTACAGAACCACCCAAAGATTTGTCATACAAATTCCTGCTCTGTTCACATACCGAAAGGGCTGATTGGTGCCAAGTGCACAGCACAAGTGTGTGTTGAAGGCAAAGATTGCCACTGTCTTCTTGATACTGGGTCTCAAGTGACCACAATTTCTCAGTCTTTCCATAAACAGAATTTTCCTGACTTGAGCATAAATTCCCTTGACAATCTTCTGGAAGTGGAGGCTGCAAATGGCCAAACCGTTCCGTACTTGGGATATGTGGAGGTGAACATATCTTTTCCTAAAGACTTTCTGGGATCAGAAGTTGAGGTGACAACTCTTGCATTAGTCATTCCAGACACAGGCACCACTACTCAGCCTAATGTATTAATAGGCACAAATACTCTGGATTTGGCCTATGAGAAATACTTTGACTCCAACCTTTCAAATTCTGGACCACTGCTGTATGGGTATAGAGCAGTTTTAAAGACAATTGAACACCGACATAAGCAGAAAGGGAATAGCAACATTGGATGTGTGAGACTGCTCGGGGACATACCAGCTGTCGTTCCTGCTGGACAGAGTATTGTCCTTGATGGAGCTGTAAATGTCAAAAGCCATGTTACTGAGAAGTGGGTTGTGATGGAACCTCCTGCATCTTCTATCCCTGGAGGGCTGTTGGTCACCAGTTGTGTGCTTGCCTTACCTCAAATACCATCGCGAAAAGTGCCAGTGGTCATGAGAAATGAGACAGAGCATGACATCATAATACCAAGGAAGAGCATCATTGCGGAAATCCATGCTCTCAAGCAAGTTGTGTCAAATGATCATACACCAGCAAAAACGGTACCACCAGATCAGATTTCAAACAAAGAAGATTTGCATTTTGATTTTGGGAATTCTCCGGTCCCTGAAGAATGGAAGAAGAGAATTGTTGAGAAGCTGTCTGCAATGCCTGAAGTTTTCGCATTACATGACCTTGATTTTGGCCACACAAACAAAGTAAAGCATTGCATAAAACTCCACAATGAGACTCCTTTCAAGCAAAAAGCAAGGCCTATACACCCAAATGACTTGGAGGCTGTCCGAAGACATTTGGAGGAGTTACTTGAAACTGGGGTAATCCGTGAATCTGAATCTTCGTTTTCCTCACCCATTGTGGTAGTTAGGAAAAAGAATGGGGACGTCAGGCTCTGTATTGACTACAGAAAGCTGAATCTCCAGACAATAAAAGATGCTTATGCCTTACCAAACCTAGAAGAAAGCTTCTCAGCGCTCAGAGGATCCAAATGGTTTTCTGTTTTAGATCTCAAGTCTGGCTATTATCAAATAGAGATGGATGAATCAGACAAACATAAGACAGCCTTTGTGTGCCCACTAGGATTTTGGGAGTTCAATCGGATGCCACAGGGGATCACTAACGCTCCGAGTACATTCCAGAGGGTGATGGAAAAATGTATGGGCGGGATAAACCTCAAGGAGGTCCTCGTTTTCCTGGATGATCTGATTGTATTCTCAAAATCCCTGGAAGAGCATGAGGAACGTCTTCTCCATGTGCTAAATCGCTTAAAGGATTATGGGTTGAAACTCTCTCCTCAGAAGTGCAAGTTCTTTCAGACATCAGTGAAGTACTTGGGTCATGTTGTTTCCCAGCAAGGTGTTGAAACAGATCCTCAGAAAATTGAAGCCATAAAAACCTGGCCAAATCCAAAGACTCTGAAAGAATTGCGCTCATTTCTTGGATTTTCCGGTTATTACCGTAGGTTTATCCAGGATTATGCCAGGATTGTAAAGCCCCTAAATGCACTTACAGCTGGGTACCCACCATTAAGGAAGAGTTTCAAAAGCAAGAATCATGGCAATCACTACTTTAATCCCAAAGCTCCTTTTTGTGGTAGATGGACTGCAGACTGTCAAAAAGCCTTTGAGACACTGATCAACAAGCTGACAACTGCCCCAGTGTTGGGTTTTGCTGACCCAGGCCTACCGTATGTAATGCATACAGATGCAAGCACCACTGGATTGGGAGCAGCACTCTACCAAAAGCAGGATGGTAACATGCGTGTAATTGCCTTTGCAAGTCGTGGCTTAACAAAGAGTGAAACTCGTTATCCTGCCCACAAGCTTGAATTTTTAGCCCTCAAGTGGGCTGTCACAGAAAAATTTTGTGACTATCTCTATGGCAATACTTTCACTGTGGTCACGGATAGCAATCCTTTAACATACCTGTTAACATCCGCCAAACTTGATGCAACAGGCTATCGATGGTTATCTGCCCTTGCAACTTTTTCTTTTAAGCTCCAGTATCGACCAGGAAAGTGTAACCTGGATGCTGATGGTCTTTCAAGGCGTCCCCATGATGGCCTGACAAATGACTATGTATCTTTGAAGGAGCAGGAACGTATTCGCCAGTTTGCTTTGCACCACCTGCCTGAAGTTGAGAACTCTGATTTTGTTTCCCAAGAAGTAATTCTAGCCATTTGTGACAAACATCTGGTACGCCAAACTTTGGATGGTGACAGTGTTCCTCTGGTTGAGTCCTTGTCAATGTTTCCAGAAGCTGTACCAGAGAGTTTTGAATATTGTGTTGGGTTTCCTGTTGTTCCCAGTGTGTCTGAAGATGAGCTAAAGGAAAAACAGAGAGCAGACCCTGCAATACGAGAAGTTATACATCAGTTAGAATCTGGAGACACTTCGCCACCAACAGTGAGAAAAAGAGTTACCAGAGTTTCCATTTCTGTTGCGTGAGTGGAAGAAGTTAGAGCTGAAAAATGGGATTCTTTATAGAAAGAGAACCATTGGTGAAGAAATTCAGTATCAGTTGGTCCTTCCAGATGAGTTCAGAAATGTGGTTCTGAAGAGTCTACATGATGATATGGGACATCTAGGATTAGATCGAACCCTGGATCTTGCCAGAACTCGGTTCTATTGGCCCAAAATGGCAAACGATATTGAACACAAGATAAAGACTTGCAGTCGATGTGTGTGTCGCAAAGCTTTACCAGAAAGAGCTGCTCCATTAGTTAACATCCAAGTCTCCAGACCACTCGAATTAGTCTGTATGGACTTCCTTTCGTTGGAGCCTGATTCCAGCAACACAAAGGACATCCTGGTAATTACTGATTTCTTCACAAAATATGCGGTAGCCATTCCTACTCAAAACCAGAAAGCCAGGACTGTAGCAAAGTGTCTCTGGGAGAATTTCATTGTTCACTATGGTATTCCTGAAAGATTACACAGTGATCAAGGCCCAGATTTTGAATCTAAAACTATTAAAGAGCTGTGTGAAATTTCTGGGATTCATAAGGTTCGAACTACACCATATCACCCAAGAGGAAATCCTGTTGAACGGTTTAACCGTACACTCTTAAGCATGCTTGGTACCCTTAAGGACCATGAAAAGAGACATTGGCGTGATTTTGTCAAGCCAGTTGTACACGCCTACAATTGTACAAAGCATGAAACAACTGGATTTACACCATATGAATTGATGTTTGGGCGTCAGCCTAGATTGCCAGTAGACCTTGCCTTCAATGTACCTATGAGACAGAGTCATCAAAAATCTCATTCTGAGTATGTCCAAACTCTCAAAACACATCTTCAGGAGAGTTACCAGCTAGCTAGAAGAAATGCTGCCAAAAC
This sequence comes from Carassius auratus, assembly GCF_003368295.1. Lineage (NCBI taxonomy): Eukaryota > Metazoa > Chordata > Actinopteri > Cypriniformes > Cyprinidae > Carassius > Carassius auratus. The sequence continues at coordinate 82,020 of NW_020528509.1, forward strand.
AGCTTACAGAAACAAGCAGAGATATGACAAAAGAGTATCAGAATCTGTTTTGGAGATTGGTGATCGTGTCCTGGTCAGAAATGTGAAGTTGAGAGGTAAACACAAACTGGCCGATAAGTGGGAGTCTGTGGTGTATATCGTTGTAAGTCGTGCCGGGGAACTCCCTGTCTACTCTGTCAAACCTGAAAACAAAGACGGTCCCTTACGAACTTTACACAGAGACCTCCTGTTGCCATGTGGTTTTTTGTCACCTGTCGAAGAGAGTCACCCTGAGTCTAAACTGCGTAAACGGCCAGCAACGCGACAAAACCCAGAGGTAAACAACCAAGGAGATCAAGAGAGTTATCTGAGCGATGATGATGAGGAATGGTTGACACATATTGCTGGACAACCTCAAATGACAGACACTATAAAATTCCTACAGGAGTATGATGTGGTGAGATATCCAAAGGACCCACCTCTTGCACCTACTGACTCTGCAGAATCAATTCCTATCCACCTAGGAGATAATCTTAATGACACATCTTGTAACACACAATCTGAAAACTTGCCTGAGGTAGCAAACGTGCAACAAAGAGAATACTTACCTTCTGGACAACCTGAAAAGGAAAATGTCAGAAAAGTCAGTCATTTACCTGAACTGAGTCCAGAACAACAACAGCTTTCATCTGAAATCTGTATGGAGACACAATTTGAAACCGATACAACTAGTGTCATTGCAAACGTAACTGATCCTCTGGTGGACACCAGTGCAGTTCAACCCAATGAGTCAAATGAACCTGAGGAAGAAATAACTCTGCGTGAGTGTGGACAAGATGAAAATCAGATAAATGTTCCAAGAAGATCTCAAAGAGTTAAAGAGAAAGCAAAAAGGTTCACTTACCCTGAGTTGGGAAATCCTTTAGTTACAATCATTCATTCCCTTTTCCAAGGTTTGAATTTGGCCTTCACAAACTCACTCACAGAGCAGATTAGTGACCCTGAGTTCCCTCAATCTATAACAGTACAGCCAGTCAGTGTCATGCAAAGGGACTTGCATGGGTTTAACGGGGGAGGGTGTAACCCAGGTTAGAAATATAAAAACACAACCTCAAAAGAAAAAGAGAGAATCTTAAAATTACATTCTGTTACTTAACTAACCAATTTAAATGTTTAAAACGCTGTTTAATGTGAGGAGGAAAAAAAGAACACGGCCCCTTTAAGAAAAACGCATGTGCTGAATAGGGAAGAGAGAGAACGTGCTAATTGAGATTGAGATGAAGAGACGAGAGGTGACGCTGACAGTGATCGGTCGAGTAAAGAAAAATAACTTTGACTTTAAGATTGTAAAAGTAAATGTAAATTGTTCTGAGGTGCTACATTGGCGAAATCTTTTCCATTTACATCTCTGAGATTGACTTGGATTATATTTGCGTTTGTGAGTTTGAGACCAAACGGATTTGGACAGGTTTTTTTCCCTTTGAAGACATCTGAAATTTGATTTCAACAAGATGGCGAGCCACCCAACAAACCACTGAGGAGAACAGAGACTGTTGCTATATATCAGCGACCTGTAAAGGAAAGCAAATTCACCTGGGTATTCTCCATCCTGGTAGGACTGTAAAGACTGCTATATTTTCCTTTCTGCAGACAGCAGTTGGACTGAGTGACTGACTGTAACCAGAATTGTGCGTACAGAATTGTGAAACCAACTTTGAGAATTTTGTAACTTTTGTGCATTTTCTTATTTATTTATTTTTTTCCCTTCTTGAATGTTGAGTTTGGTTATCTATCATTTGTGTTAGAACAAAGAAAAAGGTTACTTTGAAGCAGTCTAAATAATACTGCATAACAGAAACCACTGAATAAGAAAAGAACCAAACTTAAATTGATTAGGCCTAAAAGCAAACATAAAAACTTTATTAGATCTGAACTAAATAGGATAAAACAACTAGGTGAACAAAACTAGTTAAATTAGCGCTAATAGAAGGAAACCTATAGAAAAAAAAGGTAAACATTCATTTGATATATTGTTTTATTTTTATATTGTTTTTCCTTTTATACTGTGGATGGTCATTTATTTATTTTCTTTGTATTGTGAGTGAAGTGAGGTTTACAAGTGCACTGTTTGTCAATATAAGCCGGCAGTTATTCAAACACATTTAGTGGTCTGTGTGAGTTTATTTACTGCTCCTCTGAATCTAGATACTGGTCCAGCATACCTCAACCTGAGGGTGACATAAGTGTTACATTAGGCTATAATAATCCACATGCATTAGACGCGTGAGTGTTTTTTTACTCATAGTCACCCTCCTATTTTTAACAGCGCCTAAGATGACTATATTTGTCAGACATTGCGTTAGTTGTTGCTAACATTTCCGAAGCATTGTTTAGATGAAGCCAAAACCTTAACAGCTCAGACTTGCGTCCCATACACGAGTAAACGTATATAACGTAGCGTAATTGTTTGATTTGATAACCTGTTCTTGTTGTTGTTGTTTGATCGTCCATTTATTGGGCTTCTCGGCATAACTTAATCTAATTATTTCGTGCATTCGCGCGTAACATAATGATGTCACTAAAGACCCAATCATTTAATCTAACGCCCTTCAGGAAAGTAGTCCTACAATGACATTACCGCCATTAGTGAGGGCGTTTCGTTTTACTTAAAAACATCCTCAGTGCAGGCTATGTAATTAATATGTATGGAAAGCCGATTTAACATTTAGTCTTTAAACCGTATCTATTTTCATGCTACGAGTACTTTTTTTTTAGATAGCCTACTAAAAAAACGGTAAGGGTAGGGTTAAGGTTAGGATAAAGGTTCTTTTCCATGAAGTAGCCTACTAGTACATTTAGTTCATTTATTCACTAATTTATTTATTTATTGAGCTACTGTGCTTATTCTTTAGGTACTAGTGCTTATTTTTTAGGTACTAGTGTCTTTTGTAAAGTTACTAGTACTTATTCATTAGCTACTAGTTCTTATTTATTAAATGGTACTTTAACATTACCGTCTTCAGCCGCGAGAGGGCGCTCTATGCTGCCAGAGATGGTGCTCAGCGCTCCTGTAGTCTACACCGAGCAGCATAGAGCGCCCTCTCGCGGCTGAAGACGGTAATGTTTTCTCTTGGTCTTTGGTTCTAAATAAATGCAATTTATAGTCCAGTGCGACTTATATATGTTGTTTTCCTCGTCATGACGTATTTTTGGACTGATGTGACTTATACTTAGGTGCGACTTATAGTCCGAAAAATACAGTATATATTATTTTCCTTTTTTTCCTCCAGTAAAAACAATACATATCATATCAGGGCTGTACATTAAATGTTTTGGATATAGCCCTGGCACTACAAACAATGAATGTTTTTACATTAATGTTCAGTACAGTGCACACAAAATCCAAATCTTATGGTTTTCAGACAAACATTTATGTGGAAAAAAGGCCCAAAATTATCAATTAAAATAATAATAGTAATAAACAGGTTTGCTGTTCTTGTAGGGCTGCAAAATTTAGTCAAAAATGCAGTTTTTATCAATATAACTAACAATGATTATAGTTAATATTTCTAAATAAAAACATTAAAATATGGAATATTACTTTTCTAATAACATTATTTTACTATACAAAACTGTGTATTTAATAATAAACATAAAAATAAATATAGTTACAAGTAAAATAAAAAAAAATCAAACTTCTTTAAACTGGAGAAAAACATATTAGCAAATGTTTACCTCAAAGTTTTTCATTATTTTAGCTATTTTTACCCAAATAAGGGTTTTGTGAGCAATAATGAGTACTCAGTTGTATTATCTTTTTCATTCATACTTTCATGGCCTGAGTGTGCCTTCGCACAGAAACTCCACATGTGAGACGACTCAATGATGATGTTCCAGAATTTCGCTTTTATCGACAAAAACGTTCAGCTTTAGCTGTAGATGAATAGACGTTTGACTAGTGAAACATGAAGAAAATAAACAATGACTGGTTTTATCTGTACTCTTTAAGCCATCTCTGGTATTTTTATAAGAATAACGTATAATTTAAATGCAATGCTAATCGACATAGTCTTCATTTCTGTATAAAATAAGATAAAGCGGCATACTGTCTTCCTGATTCTGAAGGTCTTTTTAAATGAAGATATCATTTAAAAAGATATTTTTAAATGAAGATATCTCCAAATGAACAGGGAGTTGTAGTCATTCTGTTATTGATATCATCTTTTCATTTCTGACTAGTAATTATTGCAATAGTGACTAGTATCTATTTAAATATTATTAGTAAGCATTAATTCGATACTAGTACTTATTTATTAGATACTGGTACTAATTAATTAGATGCTATTAATGATTTAATAGATACTAATAATTATTCATTAGGTACAAGTACTTATTTATTAGACACTAGTATCTTTTGTAATTACTTCTAGTAACAATTCTTATCTTACTAGTCAGATCTTTTTTTACTTGTCTTATGTAACGACTTGTCCAAATGGCTACAGTAGAGTTTTACACTTTTTTTACACTACATTTTTTTTTTTTTTTTTTTTTTTTTTACAATTTTTAAATAAGTACTAATCTCTCATAAATGTGAACTTGGTATTTAAAAATAAGTACAAGTATTTAATTAATACATACTAGTGTGTATATAATAGGTACTAGTGTATAATGAATCAGTACTATAGTAGGATCGAAAAAAACATGTACCAGTACCTAACTGTAAACAAACTTACTACTAGTAAACAAAAATGAAGTACTCGTCAATAGTTGAATATATACTAGTCAAAACGCATTGAGGAATCTCCATAGAAGTCAATGGCAAAAATGTAAAATTTGTTAACAACATAATAATTATGTCACTATTGAAATAAGTACTAGTATCTAATGAATAAGTACTAGTACTTAATAAAGAAGTACTAGTATCTAATTAATACATTCTAGTAACTTTACAAAAGACACTAGTACCTAAATAATAAGCACTTGTAACTAAAGAATAATCACTAGTAGTTATTGAGTATGTAAAATACTAAATGGAAAAGATACTAGTATCTAAAACATAAGTACTAGTAACATTAAATTAGATACTAGTAGGGGTGTGACGGTTAGTATATAACCGTGAGACCGGCGGTTATAGTTGAACACCGTCATTAGAACTCTATAACCGCCAAAACCGTGTCATTAAAATATTTTTTTACAAACATTTTTTAGCAAAAATTATTTTCATTTTTTAGATAGGATCATAAGATGCGCAGTATATTGGGAGACATGGTTTTTTCCACTTAATGAAGTTTTCTTAAAAACGAATTTCGTTTTGTACAAATCTTATCTTAATTTTAATAAATGTTTCATCAACCAATTGCATGTATTTTAATAAATAAAAAGCTAATATAGCAGACAATGATAACCGTGACATGGAAGCACCAGCGCGCCGCGTTCACTTGCACTGCCCTGTGAACTAGAGCGCATCTCATCGGAAATGAAACTCAGCGTAGGCCTATGCCTCATTAGCATTAAATATATTTGCTGCATCCTTTCTAGAACAGACAATGGCTTTTTTTTGCGGCTCGCATCAGCAAAGCATTGCATCGCCATAGACCGCAAAATAATCAGCGGATGGCGGGCGGGTGCGGCTTTGAAATTTGCTCTATGATTTCCACGAAGCAGAAAACGAGGACGGAATCTCGAAATCCAGTCATGAAAATGAAAGTTGCATTTTAATCTGGACAGTCATGGAATTTGCCAAAGTTAGCATAAAATAATCAAATCAAATCTCCATATGGACCAGTATTTGTAAATGTTAAGCCGCAAAAGTTGTTTAAACTATAAATCCGTGTTCTGCGCATCTCTGTGTGAATTAATGAATGGCAGAGACGTGCAGGTTTGTTTACTACATAGACTGAAGCGCATGACGCTTGCATTAATTTCAGCATCTGAGCTTCAGAGTTCTCTCTCCATCAAGCGATCTGAACTTTTCAGTTCATCTCAATGGACGCACAGCGCACCTGTATTTGATGCTCTGTTAACTCTTTGTGAAGGCGCATGACTCACCGTCACTTTATAACTGATAGCGCTGTTTCTCACACATGCAAAGAGAGAGAGAGCGAGAGTCTTACCACGCTTAAACAACATGCTATATGTAAACTATTCTTTGTTGTCTTCTACTGTCAAAATAATGGAGTTCATTTAGAATTATTCATATTCATTTTCGAACAAGCAGAAGACATACCAGTTTCTCCGGTAGTGGGCGGAGCTAATGCGCAAATGGCAATGGCTTTTTTTGCAGCTCGCATCAGCAAAGCATTGCATCGGATGGCGGGCGGGTGCAGCTTTGAAATTTGCTCAAAAAACGTTGGCGCGGATGATTTGTGTTTTGTGAAGTTTTGTGACAGATCTCCTTAATAAACGGAGGTCTGAAATCTCTGCCTCTTTACCGATCAGAGCGCACGCTGACACGGAGTTAACCCGCTATCTCCAAGAACAACCCCCATCCACCCCCCGACGGTTATGTTATAAACCGTCACATTTGACTCACGTCCTAACCGTCATCACCAATTCTGAAACCGGCACACCCCTAGATACTAGTAGGGTTTATAGAATAAATGTTAAAACGGCTTTCCATAAATATGCACCATATAAACTGGACTATACTTGCATGTTTTCTAATGATCGCATAAAGCATGAATTGCAGTTGAACTATGGGCAAGTGGCTTGCAGAGGAATGCTGTTATTGCGCATTTTGACGAAGTTTTGTAGATTGCCTGGGGTGGTGTAACACTTGATAACACTTGAAAAGATTAAAAACCATCCATCAGACGACAGAGGGTGTGTAATAGATGGCGTACAACAGGTTTTTCTGCAAAGGTTTGATCATGCTGATAAATTAGAGACTTTAGAAATGCATGTATCAAATATGAAATGATAGTCTGCATTAGTTTAATATCACCTAGTATTACTTTTGTTTGGATGAGCACAGAAACAAAATAATAATCAGCAGATAAGCTGAATAAGGTGTTTAGATGACCCATAATTCTGATTTATGCAGGCCTATGTCAACATGTTTTCTGTCCTGTATTCCCCCAGCTGTTGGGCTAAAGCAACCCAAATGGCTTTCTTTTACCCAGTGTTTTTAGAACGTGGAATACAAAATGTTTAGATGAACCTGAATTCTGATTAATGCAAGCATATGGCAGCTGATTTATTAATTTTTTTTAGAAACAAGCATATTGGCTTAATCTGTTTAAGACAATGACGTTGATGTTTTAATGTAATCTGTTTTCAGAGTCTATCTGCAGTACTGATAGATCTTTTCCCAGACAGATGCTGAGAATTTGGACCCTCCTTGCAACTGCTATTTGTGCAGGTATTAAAACATTTGCTTATTAACCATACTAAACATGCACAAGAATAACAGGGCTAGTTGAATCATGTGTTAATTTAAATAAATAGGCTACACATGATGCCAACTGCCAGTTCAAAAGTACTCCTGCTTATCTGGCCACTCTAAAGAAAATTTCTCCCTCAGTGCCAGTCTCTGCAATATCTCAGAGGCTTATAATCCATGGCAATCAGTTGACTCTGGATCTTCCTGAGAGGACAAAGAGGTTGGAGTTTGTTAGTGCTGATGAGAGTGAAGCATATACTATCTGGGAACACAAAACCTTTTCTTTCCTGCCAAGTAAACCCAGTAAAGGCGAAGTGAGCAGCTCGAATAAGGACTGGAAGTTCAGAATCAGACATGTTACGTTTGACGATGAGGGAAGCTACACCTTGTACAATTACTTTGATTCAACCATCTCCAGTTATATAGTGAAGGTCAAGAGTGAGTAGTAATTGAAACCTCTTTCTCAGAATAATATCTCTGTGACTGCCCACTTATCCTCACTATCTGTCCTTCTCTCCTTCACAGCCAGCAGAGAAATCATTGATCGTATCGCAGGTGAAACTCTGAGCATATCTCTGGCAGGACTCAAGCAGAGTGATGCCACACTGCACTTTCACAGCAATTATTCATCTCTCCTCCTGGTGGAGAATGGAGTTCCTGTGGGACGGGACTACCCAGACTACTTAAACCGACTTAAAGTGAACCGCGAAACCATTCAGATTCTCAATGTAAATGTATCAGATTTAGGAAGATATGAGCTCACTGATCACAAAGGAAGACTTGTCTCAAACAGTACAATGATACTAGTGGGTAAGAAAATACAATCAAAATATTATTTTATTTTTTTAAATGACAGTTTAAATTGATCCAAATGCATTTGTAATGTTACAAAGCATTTCTATTTGTCATAACAGCCGTGATCTGTATGTTAATGTAGTTCTGACATCCCATTGTCTGAGAAGGTTTTCAGTGTCCCACACCCGCTTCCGTTCTACAATTGGTCACCATTTGCTCAGGATATGATCATTCTAATAGCGCAGAAACAACATAACTGTTGACTTTAATATTCTCTATCATAATTAATCAATTTTGGGAAATGAGCATGATCAAACATCTATTGTGAAGTGGAATCTGGGTCGGGCCAGACTGTGCTTTCTTACATATTTCAGATAAATAAATCATGTTCTGTCTATAACAATAACAATTAGAAATGTTTCTTGAGCATCAAATCAACATATTAGAATGATTTCTGAAATCCATGTGAAAATGAAGACTGGTGTAATTCCTGCTAAAAATTTCACTTTGCCATCACAAAATAAATTACATTTTAAAATGTATTAAAATAAAAATAAAAAAATATATATTTTACGATATAACTGTTTTTACAGCATTTTTCATAAAGAAATGCAGCCTTGGTGAGCATAAGAGACAGCTTGCAAAACAATAAAAAAATCTTACTGACCCTAAATGTTTGAATGGTAGTGTATTTTCAAATAAAAGGTTTGCATGTATACGATTAGCTGATTTTATTATAGAGAATTGGGTTTCATGCATTACTACATCTCTTAATGTCTGTTCTTCTCTCATCTCTCCAAATATCCTTGTAGATCACCATGACTATGCCCCTAATAAAGGTCTAATAGCTCTACTGCTGCTTGGGATTCCTGGAGGAATCTGCTTCTGCTGCAGAAAGAGAATCTGCAAAAGGTGCCGGACATCGAAATCATACACACAAACAAGGCAGTTCAACACCGAACCAGTGTCTATACCTTGCAGCAACATTGTGACTGTTCCTGAAGGTCCTGGAGACCCTGGCCAGGTGAAATAGGGTCTTTTTCTCTCCCTGCACTTTCCTGTCCATTCTCTACTATCCTGTAAAAAAAGACAAATAAAATCAGTAAACAACAACAACAAAAAAAAAACACTTTTGTAACAGAATCATGCTAAGCGACAAAATAATCTAGTGATTGTAGCTGGTGTACATTGTAATTACTAATAAGAGTTTGCTTTTTCTGACTAAAGGGCTACAACGCTGGTTATCCACCTCATCCAGATCAAGGTCAGATTCATTATCCTTATCCACCGGAGTCGGGTGGACACCCTGCTGTTCCTCCTAACCCTGTGAGTTCACATACACTGAGACTGACAGCAGATTCTTTTACCCAAAGTGACAAATAAGGAATGTTACAAAAAGTTCATCCTGTGGTGGCAGCAACTTTTGATACTTTTCAATACAAGTTCCAAATTGTTCAAATAGCTCTAGAATAGCATAATGGGAAAATAATGCAGGGTCAGAGACCTATTCTTTTAAAAGTTTGTTCGAGTGACATGATTTTGGAATGATTTTGTCGTGTGAGTTGCTGCAAAAGATGCAAGATGCGATAGCAACTAACAAAGGCATTCATCTAATGCATGTTTACATAGAAAAAGTATGTAAAAGCAAGCAGTGGAATGCAAAAACATGTTCTGTCTGTGTGCACGGTGCCTAAGACCAGCATGAATTGTGGTTTGGTTTTTACCTGGTGCACAGCCTGGTGTATAGCCATGTAAAACTTAATTCCAAAATTCAGGATTTAAAAATAAATAAATAAATAAAGCAAGCAGAGCAGTGAATACATGAACCAGTAAGTTTGTGTTCATCTATTTAAAGTTAAACTGTAAAAATCAGTCTTGTGCATGTTCTGTTTTAAGGGCTTTTATCCTGAGTATGTGCCTCAAAACCCTGTCTATCCTGCTGACTTTGGACCTGGACATCCCCCTGCTCAGCCGCCCCCGTGGAACGCTCCTCCGCCCCAGTATAACCCTTCTGCACCTATGGTACATCCAAAATCTTTGGCAAATCTCTTTTGTTTTCATCCTTTGCGTTACATTTATTTCTATGTGTTTATTTCTAATGTAATGAGTAAAGATAAAAGCAATTTAAAATGCATTAATGGTTCTAAAGGGAACAACACAGGGTTGTGTTTTGTCATAACACAATTGCAGTTCTACTAATATTTGTCTTTCTATCAATTTTTAATCAACGTATTTACTTAAGTGCTTGCATTAAAATAGCCATACAAATTAATTTAGTCATTATTTATGCTTGTTTGTGTGTATATATTTGTAAAACATGGAAGTATACATGTGTATAACATGATACTGTGTGTGTCATCAGAACTATACACCAGCAATGAACAGTGCTCCTCCTGGACCCGAACCCACAGGGATGAATATGAATTTATTGCCACCAACTGCACCTCTGCTCACACCTCAGCCTGAGGTAACACCTAATCTTTTTCTACCCTTGACAGCCTGTTTAATCATTAAAATGGTCACATTATAGTATTTATTGTTTATTGTTGCCCATGAGTAAACTTTTCTTGGGCCATATTCTAGTTTTTGCTTTTATTTCCAGTATAGTTTTTAACTGTCCAGGCCTACAGCAACAGCCTCTTCATGTGACATTTTGTCATTTTTTAAAAACAAATTGCAGAAAATGTGGCACACATTGCTGAAAATGAAGGTTAAAAAAGTAAAGCTTTGTGCCTTTTGACACATTTCATATTCCCAATGTCTCTCTGTCTCACACTCTTACCTGTCTCTTCTAGTTGCAGCCGTCTGTCATGAGCAGCATTCCCACGGATATCCTTAACTCCAGTGACTCTGGTGTCCAGTTTGACATTAACAAAGGAAAGTCTTCTGGCAACAACTTCCTGTAGTTGCTCCAAAATCCTGAATAACCACTGTAAGGGATATAGAAGCAAACACTTAGCTGTTCATTAGACTCATACAAAATTCAAGCCATAAAAAGAAAAAGGAAAGTATTTGGTCTGAGAACTAATAGGACCTTAATTAAAACTACTACTTCAATAGTTTATGATGAGACATTATTTCAGGAACACAGTCTGGCTTAAGTTAAATAGAAGGATGTTACAATAATAATTATATATATAGCAATAGCCAAAAATCGTTGTATGGGTCAAAATTATCTATTTTTATTTTATGCCAAAAATCATTAGCATATTAAGTAAAGATCATGTTCCATGTAGATATTTATTATCGTAAATATATAAAAACTCTTTTGATTAGTAATATACATTATATACAAGAATTCATTTGGACAACTTTAAAGGCGATTTTCTCTATTTAGTATTTTTTTGCACCCTCTGATTCCAGATAATCAAATAGTTGTATCTTGAACAAATATTGTCCTATCCTAATAAACCATACGTCAATGGAAAGCTTATTTATTTAGAAAAATTGACACTTAAGTTTGGGGTCAAGGGTCACATATTAACTACTGTACCTCAAATCCCTGTTAACCCTCTTTTCCAATGAAAAAAAAGCTTATTTTTTCTTATGTCTAAATGTTACTCTCTTGCTGCTCTTTAGTAGCAGTAAAAAAAAAAGCTGTTGAATCATACCAATGAAAATATATTCCATAAATGTGACACTGACACACAAATGTTTGGACATACATGTGTGTTGGGTGTGTGTGAACCACTCCACAATGACACAAATCCACCTGCTCTTTAGTTTTTAATCCCCATTAAACCAAATCAGTCTCACTAGGCCTGTCCTATTGATTCTCTACGCTAAATGACATCACATTACTTTAACACCACCCTGTTTTGGCGGTTGTACGCTCTCCTCCATTTTTTGCATGTTTGAGCATGTATAATATCAACAATATCTGGTAAAGCAATCTGGTTGTTTTGTATTTAAGTGTTAGACTGAACATAAAAGTCCTCATTTTCTCCCAACATCTGAGTTGCTGAGGACGCAGCGGACTACTTCTATTTTTGAAGGTAATGTGCATTAAAATCTAGCTAAAACATTTATGTCAGGGCAAGTCATTTCTATGTTGTTATTGTGCTTAGCATTGTAAAACTGTGTGCGTGTGTTATCAAAGTATTTTAATTGATCAGCGCATGCTCTACATGTATATGTTACGCCCTCTTCTGAAGACAGCTCATATGCAGCTCATTTACATTTAAAGCTTATTTAAAGTATTTTGAGCTTACATTTTATAGACACATTCTGGGGACACCAAAGACCAATATTACATCTTGTAAAAAGGAGCATAATAGGTGCGCTTTAAAGTCACATGATATTTGGACTAATAAGTATTCACCCTCTGAATGGGCTTTCACTCATTGTTGACAGACATGTCTACTGAATTAAAAACACCAAGCAAACAATACCCATAGACACACACTAGGTATGGTCTTCCATCAGTCAGGCTAAAGAGGATATTATATTCTTTTGTGTAAAGCTACATCTAATGAGCAATTATTGTACATTGTAGTTGTGTAGATATTCATATACTATTGACAGTAGTGTATCTACTTTTTTGTCAACTTTTATGCACATGGTTACCTCAAGTTTCCTGAGAAATGTAGAGTTGTGCAACAACAAAAAAACCTGTAACCTGAGAAAACTAAAATATACAATGTTATTTGTTTACCTGCTTAAACAGCATTTTGTAAATCCCAGGAATCTGACACATGTGAAAACTTTGCAGGATTTATGGCTAATTTAGTTAATATAAATAAATATAATGCATGATACAATTAATTAATGTAAATTAATTTAAATGCATTCACAGTGTTTCTGTGAATTTGTTTAACCACCATGCTAGATTTTTTTAATAGTGCTGCTAGTTATCTGGAATAATACAACAAATGCTGCAAACAAAACATTTATACTTGAATCTTGATAACATGGGAAAAATATTATTGACATTTTATATGATGATTCTTGTTGCATTTGAATAATGATGCCTTATTTAAACTGCCCTTCATATCAAAATGTATATTGAGACAATGAAATGGTCTACCATCTTTCTTTAATAAGACAATATACTGCTATCAATTTCTTCATCAAGATTGCATTTACTGTTCATGTTTTATATTCTCATATGCATTTTTTTATTTTGTGTGATATACCCATAGTGGCAACTGGCAATGTCATTTTCCTTGTTATAAATTGCACTATGGACAGATGTCCATAAATGTAATTTGTAGTTACACTTTTAACTATAATAAGAAGAATGACAATAAACATCATCATCCTAATCAATATTCATGTTATTTTTAATGTCTGACTCTGCACACAGTCAGAATCATGCATCTTTAGGATTTTATCAAAACAGACATTGGAACCAGTACAAAAAAAAAAAGAAGAAAAAGAAATCTCCAATAAAAAAGAATGTGGAGATTTTGGAACTTGCACAGAGCATTGACATCTGCATAAAATGTAATACAGAGGCAGTTTTTCAGTTATTTATAACATGTTGTTTTTGTGACTTTTTTTTTTTCCCACTCCAAAGCACAGTCATGGAAAAAATGCAGTGGACTGTTGCCAAGAAAACCATTTATCGGACAGGGCTTTTGTTAAAAAAATTTTTATAATGAATTTATTAAATAGATTTCGTACTGTTGCCCTGTGCATCACATCCCTGAATATTACATTAAGAAAATAATGCAGTATAAAGACATTTGTTGTTCTCTGTATACAAGACCCCAGAAACAGTGTTTGAACATTCGATTCTGTACTTTGGTTAACAATTAAACCACTCAAACACTAGATCCAATTGTGCTATGGGACCCTAAGACATGTTTTACTTGAGAATCAATAATCTTGAATTATTGAAGCACCTTCCAAGTTTAGATAAACAAAATGCATATGTGGTTCTATTGAAGGGCCACAATATCATACTGGATTCCATCTTTGGATTTACAACTGCAGCAAAGAGAAAGGGAAAAAAAAATCGGGTCTGAAAAGAGTTTCACCGTCAGTCCATTTTGTTTTTCTCCATCTCTCTTAGTCGTCTCTCCAGAATCTTGATTTTGTCCTCGAGGTGCCTATCTGGCTTTGCAGATGTTGTACATATTCCTAACAGGAAACAAACACATGCCAGGCCCACTAGTCTTATCGCTGTGGTTTCTGCAGAAGCTCCAGTGTCGCTGAGAATCAATCCAAACATGCCTATGGCAAAGGTGACCTTCAGCAGCCACATAGCCTGCCTTATAGCTCCAAAAACCAAACTCAGGATGAAGGATATTATCCAGTAGGCCACAAGAACCAGAAAGGCCCACTGAGCGACAAAAATCACTCCCTCCGGAGTAACTTTTTGGAAAGGTAGCTTGGCTAGATAAAAACATGAATGAAAACATGCATGTGAGAATGTGTTTTGGTTCAAATAATTTGAAATTTTCAAGTATAATTTTTTATATATTTACCATCAATTCCAGCTGATTTTAAGATCTCCATAACATAATGGTTGACCACATTAAGGGCTGATGCCACAGCATTTGACAGCCATTTTACACCACTTTGTAGAAACTGATGGCCATGAATAAACAAATACAATATTATTATGTTTTTTTTTTTCCAAAGAAAAGAACTTGCCAGTACAGCAAGCATCATGTAGTGATACACGTTGGATTAGCAGATTAGCAAACCAAGTGGCAAATGACTAATTTTCTGGGAACCACTTTCACTTTTCTTAGCCATTTTAAAATTTAATAAGCTGGTGTCAAGGTCAGTTCCCAGGCATTTCAAAACGAGAAAGTTTACAAATACAATGAATGAATGAATGAATGAAACGAAGTTATTTTTGCCAAATGCTTTGCTTGGTTGCCACTTGGTTTCTTCTAGAGCCAGCTTTGTATTACAGTGCGGCACAATGTTTAGCATAAACTTGATATATTATATATATTTTTTACAATGTAAGCTCACCTTGAGAGACAGGTCGAGTCTCTTTTCACCAAATATAGAGACCAGGCAACTGTGGGCTTCCTCGGACAAACTTATAATGATGGACCGCACATTCTGCAGGGGACTAGACTGCTCGCCCCATTCCAAAGAGTGACACAACGGTACCAATAGATATGAAACTGAAAGTACGAGTGTGGTAAAATAGAAACACCGGCCCATTTTAAAAAGTACCTTTAACTACGCTTATAACGCACAGGAGTGTCTAAACTCGTGTTAATAAACCCCGAGTTTATTTTCCCGGAGCAATGCCTGCTTCCTCCTTCCTTCCTGGAATGGGCAACCCTGCCGC
The DNA here is from genome assembly GCF_003368295.1 of Carassius auratus. Lineage (NCBI taxonomy): Eukaryota > Metazoa > Chordata > Actinopteri > Cypriniformes > Cyprinidae > Carassius > Carassius auratus. Next base: position 97,433 of record NW_020528509.1, read on the forward strand.
CTACCGATGACTCGAGAGTGCGCGCTCTATATCCAGAAGAAACGTCACACGAATTAACACCGGGCAAATTCCAAACGACTTTCTTGCGCCCCTTAAGGGCACTTCGGGAAGGAGACGCCATTTGTTGGCACGTTCCAAACTAAAGTCAAAAACTGAATCCCTTCACAAAGGGCCCTTCCAGAAGTCCTTTAACGACGGGAACATGAGATGGTCACTTCACGGAAGTGAGATCCGTTTGTGATCATGTGATCTGCAGTTAGGAGATCTTGCGATGCTTTTTAAAGCAAAGTTGGGGTTGATTCACATACAAAGTAAATTGAATGGCCAATTAAATTTGTCTATTTTAATGTAAGACAAAATATATTTCGTCAGTGATAGAAATATGATATAAGATGGAAGTGCATGCAAGTTTATTTAGAAAAAGCTAGAAAAAGTAAATAAGACACAATTAGACAATATGTAAATGAAAAAATATGAATGAAGAAAAATGAAGAAATATTTATTTGCAGCAACTGATGGAGTGCTGAATGCTGGAAAATCATAACACTTGGTACCTTCCTTTTGCCAAGTGAGTTCCAAATGATTATACAAGACAGTAAGAACACACTCCTTTGAAGGGAGTAGGGCATAGGGATGCTCACTTCTGTTTGAAATTTGCCTAGAATAGCTTAGCATTTAGTAAATGTTTGGAAAGCGTACAAAATTTTCAGGGAGTGTCTTATGCAGTATCAGAATGCTTTTAGGGAGGCACAGTTTAAATATATGTCTGATTTAATCGCACAAAACTCTCAGATACCTAAGGCTCTCTTTAGCACAATTAATGCCCTTCTAAATCCCTAATGTTCTATTTGAGCTTTCTGCTTACCTGTGAGATCAGTTTTTAAGACATAAAATTGAGGGTATTTGTTCAGATATTCAGTCTCAGAAGTTTTCATCCATGGAAATGCCCCCCTGTGAAAGTGCTCTTTCACTTTTTCAACCTACATATGTTTTTAAGGAGTTTTTTTTTTCCAGCTCTGAGTCCAGTTGTGACTGCCATAGTTAATAGTTCATTGGTGAATGGGCTGGTATCAACTAATTTCAAACTAATTTGAACTAATTTTCAAACAACTATAGACCCATCTCTAAACTGCCTTTCATTTCCAAAGTTTAAAAAACATTGTACTCACTCTGAAAGCAAGTTCTGGCTGTATTTTAGTTTTGCTTGATTTGAGTGCAGCATTTGACACTGTCACAATATTCTTTTACAGACTAGAACATGTAGCTGGGCTTCGAGGGTCTGTGCTGGAGTGTTTTGCCTCATCTCAAAGGTAGAGCATTTTCTGTCAAAGTGGGGAATTATTTTTTTTCCCATGCCCCAATACATCATGGTGTACCCCAGGACTCCAATATGGGTCCTCTTTTGTTTGAATTATATATGTTGCCACTTGGTCATATTATACAGAGACACAATTTATTTTACCAATTTTATGCTGATGACACTCAGTTCTACTTTCCTATTAAAAATAATAATGGTTCTTTGTCAGGCCTGTTTGACTGCCTGTGTGACATAAAATGTTGGATGGACACTTCCTACAGTTAAACAAGGACAAAACTGAAATTGTTATCTTCGCCTCACCAGATAGGACCTCTGACATAGTTAATCATTTTGGTTCTTTATCCTCAAATGTTCATGACTGTTCCAACGATGAACAGAGCTATTACGGATTTGGAACGACATGGGGTATTTGATGAATGGAATGACAAAAATTTCATTTTAGGGTGGAGTATCCCTTTAAGTAGTATGCATTTATTAGTAGTAGTTTATTTAATATTATATATTAGCAGCGTATTTATTATCCTCATATATATACATAACAATCGCAGAGTGAGAAAGTCACAAATACAGAATAATTATGCTGACAAAAAGACTACTTTTTTATCTGTACATGATTTGCCTTATACAGCAGATAGTCCTCTTTAGTCGGACAACACACTGTGAAAAGAGGGTCAAAAAGAGCCATGATTGCTGTTTCACTTCGAGAATTATCCATGGCTGTCTGTCCCCACACATCTTTCTCCTAAGAGTGAACAGGTAAAAAAAAAAAATAGGTTAGGGTTATTAGAGTTTTTTTTTTTTTTTTTACAAACATTACAAGCCTAAAAAAAATAGTACTGTTCAATCAGATGGTAGTTCATACCAGTGGCGTGGCTCCATAATCCAGTAGTTTGGTGATCATAGAATTGTCTTTCAGATAAACTGCCTCATGCATTGCTGTGCGTCCATCGTAGTCTTTAGTGTCCATGTCGACCCCTGATAGAGCCCAGACACGCAGCAGAGGGTAATCTCTTTTCTGTACCGCTCTGTAGAGTGACAGGTTACACACAAATAAGCTCACACACACATTCAAACACATTATAAAGCATATTTCAAGGAGAAGTAGTGAGATATTATGTGATTAATGCTTACTGGATCATTTCCATGGCAATTCTCACAGGGTGCAGATTAACAGTGACTTCTTTCATGTGCAGGAGTTTGACAGCATGACAGCACCTAAAATAAACACCAGGCTATGTATGTGCGGGAAATACAGTTAAAGCTGAGCATGCACAAAATGGTTTTACTGCCCCCTATTGTTAGGGTACGTCCACATGAAGCCAGAGCTTTCCATATCCGATCTTTTTTTTTTCTTCGTCTCAAGAAATATCCGCATCCACACTAAAGTACATAAATACATGCACTGTATTTCTGCCACAGAGACACACTAAAAACAGAGAAGACAACTTGGGCTATGCGCGTAAACCTTGCACACGGTATAGCCTACAAACGAACATGGAACAAGGCCAGACAGGAGCAACACATACACATGGATGATACTTTTTACTAGTCAAAAATGTCAGCTCAATCCACTGATTTCAGATCACAGAGGTGTACTGTAAATACCTGCTCTTAATGGCCAGGTAAAATGGGCAGTGTCCAAAACGGTTCACCTTTTGAGGAGATGCTCCCTTTGCTAGCAAGAACTTAATCATATCTAAGTTCCCCAACTCACAGGCTGTATGAAGAGGTGTGACATCGTCATAGGTTCCACAATTGACATCCATCTTATAAATAAATAACAAAGAAATCACTTTTGGGTACAAAATAGGTTTAAATTATTGATTTTTTTGCTGTCCACAATTGTAGTTTAGGAAGCCTGAAGTTTAGTAACCTTCTCTAGGAGGGCACTTAGAGAGAAGAAATCATTGTTTTCCACAGCTACGCAAGCAAAACACGGGATGATTCTGTCAACAAGCGATCTCCTAATCTAAAATATAGCAGAGTAATTACATGCACAATGGACATATATTAAGAAGTTTCATATAAAGTTCAACTTTACATTTGATCAAAGAACAGGCAATGACAATAAAGCTGGGATAGAATCAAAGCTATGGATGTAAAATACTACATTTAAATTGTCTGGACAGTTATTCCTTTGAATCTGTGGAATCAATGGTAAGTTTCAATATAAAGTTTCCAGCCTACAAAAAATAATGTGTCAGTAATAGTGTGTTTGTGGCACTGTAGGCAAGTGAGTCTATTCATGCCTGGACTTCTTTGCCAAGTAGCCACTTAAGTTTTAGCACTTTGCCCAGTCTATGCAGAAACTCTTTGTCTCGGACCACCACTCTGTTAATGATGATGGGCTTGAAGCTGTTATTCACCACAGCTGACCTCTGCATCACAGAAACTGAGAGAGAGACATAAAGCAAGATGATTTGTTAGTTTTAAAAGGATAAGTTTTAGAAATATTGAAATGCACACAGGAACCAAATTAAACATAGGCTATAGCCTACACTTACTGTATGGTCTTTGTAGAAAAACAAGCAAGAGGCTAGATATAAGTCTACTGTGTCAAGGTCAAATAAATCATATTTTTACCTTTGAAAAAACACCTTTTGTTCAGATCAACTGGAGTAGGCCTACTCTTAATAAATCATAATCTTTTTACTTACGAAACTAACTTTTTTTTATAACTGTTTCCACTTTTCATTGCTGATTTGTCATTGACAAACACCGTAGGCTAACAAGAGCCCGAAACAAGCAAAAGTAAATGGGCTCCACGGGTCGATTCATTACAATATTATTAGATTTGACTGACTAGAAATCATGTAACTTAACGGCATTATGTATAATTCTCCGATTTAAGATATCCCTTAACAGCACAACAATTCAAAAGGAAGCTAAGTTATCAGGTTACGGTAAAGCTGTTTTACTTTTCCCCTTCAGTTTCACAACAAAGCACAATAGTTCGCCCTGCGACTAGAAACAAACCTCAAATCAAGTAGAAACTGATATATAACAGGATCAGCGAATAAATCGCTTCTGTTGTAGGGAGGACCGTTGACTGTGTTGTTGTTGGCAACCAACACATGACTCACTTGACTGCGTAGCTCATGAATATTTAATAGATAAGTTAGTGTGTATGTTGCTTGGCGTTCTAAGCTTCTTGTTTATTTATTTATTTATTAGTTTGGTGGTTAGTTAGTTGTTAGTTTTTGCTTTGACGACTATTACGTGGGCCAAGCTCTTTTAAAGTGGAATCTGGCATTTTGCCATCATAAAAATCTGTCCTTAACGGCGAATTTCACATAACGCGATTAATATTCATGAGGTACGCATTTTCATTGTAAAGTGTGTGTGTGTGTGTGTGTGTGTGTGTGTGTGTGTGTGTGTGTGTTTTTTAAATAAGGTAAACTCACTGATATTTAATATATATACTTTATCTATAATATATATAGATCAGTGGGTAAACTGCTATCTCGTGTCATGTTACTGACGATTTCCCCGATAAATATTTCTTTTAGTCAATATATCTATATGGCTCTGGTCAATAGTAACGGGCCTACAGTAAAACCAATCGTTTATTTTTGGTTCTTGAAAAAGAAATTCAAATTCATGTAAAGACATTTTTTTAAATATTTTATTTACACATTAACAAAGCAATTACTGTCCGTCACCAAAATATGTATTTTGTACACATACAATTTGTTTGTGTGTTTTATGATATCTAGCCCTAACTGTACTTTGACTGTGTTTATTCATGTTTACTAAAAATAAATAAACAAACAAGAAAAGAAAAAGTAGTAAACTAAAACAAAGAATGGTGGGAACAAGGTGCTGTTTCAAGTTGTAAAATAAAACCACAAAAGACCATTTTTAAATGTAACTTTAATAATAATAATAATACAAATCTTTATATGTTGATTTTGATTATTTATATAAAAGTATACAATTCACATACAATTTTACTGAAAATACAACAAGGAAAAGCACATGTAGGCTATATGAAGTGGATAGTGGATAGGACCTCTGATTTAAATCCAGAAATGTCATGGGATTAAGCAGGATTTCATTCAGTCATGGTCTGAGAGAGAAGGAGAGAAATCCACTCCATTAGAAACTCACCTTCAAAGCATAGCCTACTTTGAATTGAATAATTTCAATAAATTATCAATTAATAACATACACACACATATAACATAATATTTTTCTAAGTAAATATTTACCATATAGCCTGTAAAGCTCCTCCTCTGATTGTACAGTATAACTGTAAAAGCAGAGGACATTCCTATCTGGACCATACTGACTAAGGAGATGGTTGTCTTCAAACCCGTGCTAAAATGCTGATTTAAAGAAAGAGTGTTTACTAAAATATACAATTGTTTAATATAACAGAACTCTCACATATGAGGGTATGAGATACATACAGTGGCATAATACTGGTGGTCACACATATCATTCGGTCCCATTTGGCAACTGGTTTCTGGATTTAATGTAATGTCAACAAAGTATAGGACAAGTGCAACAACTGAGATGATAATAGTCAAAGCAGAGACCGCCAAACAAACAGAGACCTAAAGAAAAATACAAATTTCATTATTTTTGCCTTTTTTGTTTATTTTGGATTTTCTATTATACAGAATATGCCTGCTGATGTGGAGCCTTTGCATTTGATTATGGGTGAAATACAAGAACGACATATGCCAATCTCTAAAATGTGCTCTAACAGTTTCTCTGTCTTTTTGTAAGTTCAAACTCACTGCTTTCAAGTTGGCATACTTTTCCAATGCTATTGCAGCTGCGCCTGAAATGACAAACTGTTTGGAAAAAAACAAAATATAAAGTTCAGTGAAATGTCCATTGCTGACAGATATATCATTTACTGTAAATTCCTTTAAATCCTTTGCTATCATCACCTTAAACTATTATATAATGTCCTAATGTATTTAGTATAATTTACCATAAAGCCACTCCACCATGGCACACCAAAGTTAAGTATCATGGTCCTCTTAGCGGAGAGCAGAGGAATAGAATAGGAGATGATCAGCAATCCTATTACTATCTGAGCCACCTATGAGAGACAGAAAAAAAGAGGGGATATCAGAATGAATTTCATATATCAACTTGATATAACCTTGGTTTTTTTAATCTAATGTATATGAGAGTACATTTAAATCAGTTTTAGCTGAGGTATGCGGTTATACTATTTCTTATAGTATCTTAAACAAAAATTATCTTTCTTCTATAATTATTCAGTTTTTAGCAATTATTTCACATTTACACAAATATAGTCAAGACTATTTTAAAAATATTAAGGAAATAATCTTATTTATAAGACTGGAACACATTAATCAGAACGGTTTTATATTTAATGTGCTATATTTTAACTGTAGATTTGATTTTCTTATGCAATATAATTTAACATAATTATAAATGTTGTAATGTGTAGGCAAATTAAATGACTAGGCAAAATTGTTATCTAAAATGGTAAAAAAGCAGGACCCAATATAAACCCCTAACAACAGCCATTTACTTGAAATATAAAATGTATTACTTTAGAGGAAATTCTACTTTAAATAGTTTCTGTTTTTAATCACCATGTTCCCTGAATCAGGAGCTCTACGAGATTTTTGAGGTCTGTATTATGTACAGATATAAAGACAAGATGCAAAGTGGAAAGAAAATCTAAATTAACACACATTGTTCATTTGCTGGTGTACAAATTTAATGTCTTTTCTCTTGTTAAGTTAATTTATGAAATGATCAGTGAAAAGAACCCCCATCTGCGTTCAAGATGCAAAACTGTGCGGAGCCCTTTAAGATTATTGAAGCCATAACACGACGTTTACTCACCCCGAATACTTTGGGCTCCCCCTTTTCGATGCTTTCCCGGAGAGCTTTTTGTTTGTTTTGTAGTTTTTCCTCTACCTGAGTTGGGCTAGTGTTCACTGAGAGGTCCGTCGACACGGTCAAAGCCATCCTTCGCTTTCAAGTAAGTAGAGTTTGCAATAACAAAAGCAACAGTGAAGAACACAGCTGAGTCTGTGTCAGATACTTTTAAGAAGCACAACAAACTAGATGTACGATGTTTTTGTGTGCGCGCGCGCGTGTGTGTATGTGTGTACTGGCTGGACCTTCTCCTCTCGCTTGAATGAATCTCAAAGTGCGCAACAATTACAAAGAAAATATCTGGGCTTCAATTCTCTCTCTATTACAAAAGCAGTTAGACCCACCCTTACGTTTTTATGCAAGCATCACAAAAACAAGGGGTCTGTCCAGCCCACTTCTCCCCATAGGAGATTTTATTGAGCGTCGTCGGTCACTCCATAAACAGCTCTGTACCCAACTGTCAGCCACGAACTTTCTAGGATTCCCAGAAACGACCTTCGAGGTGAGGCGGTAGTGCGTTATTTGAATGAAAAATAGCGGGCAGATTTATCAGTAACATGTGACATACTTTCTAACTGTATTAATGAGAGTATTTTTTTTTTGGTGATGCCTGAAATGTGTCTTTAAAAAGTGCATTTAAATTGGGTAGTGGCTTGCCACAGTAATAGTGTGTATTTTTGATCGTATAGAATCTTATAAAAACACCATCTGGAGCTGTTTTGGACATCTGGTCAGTCCAGCCCACTTAAGGCAAGTCATGTTGTGTACTATTTTTTTTTTCTTCTACCCCTACCCCTAACCCTTTCCTATGCAGTGCTGTTGAGCATACAGGATTGCATCAAGCTGTGCTGCTCTTCTCTCCAGACACATTTTTTTTTGTATTATATCCGCCCACTTCCTCTCCCCACAAAGATGTTTTTCTTCAACAGCATCTGTATTCCCGAAAAACGTTCCATTAATCCAGGGGGATCAGATCATGTTTCATACCAACTCTCTCACTATTATCCAAGTCTGTAAGGAGGCATTATAATCGTTGATCTGGATTGTTGATTATATGGTTTTTGTTTTTTAGTACCCCAATTGAGTTTTAGGTGGGTTTTCATGATGTCGAGCATCCAAATGCCGTCTGCTGACTCGGATCCTCCCAAATTCCATCGACTGTTCAAGTTTTATGACCCTGAAGTGGTGGCAGTAAGTGGATGTGGGACAAATAATTTGTCATTAAGGAAGACAGATAATGGTAGTTTGGGATCATGCTGTAACAATTTTCTGTCAGATGTTTTGCTTAATGTTGTTCTTATTTGAATTTTTACTCTCACCATATGTTTTCCCCCTCTAGCTTATGACAATATTATTAGGTTTGTTCCAGCTCCTCCTGACTATACCAGCCTACAGCGTCAGCATTGATATAAAATATTTCTTTATATGCCCCCTCTGTGTTGGTTTTGTGGTATGTTTGTTTCACTACTAAGATACTGTAGTTGTTAAAACACAAAATACATAAATGAACATACATAATGCATGCATAAACACATATCAGAAAGTCCCAGTGACATACTGCCTATTAATAAGCTTTTGTACAATTGCATACTTTATTCTGACAATTGCTTTAATGTAAGATCAACTTTCTCTTCTAATTCTGATGTGTTTTTTTTATTTGTGTTTTTATGTAGTCTGTGACTGCTGGATCATTTGGTATGGCATCTGAAAGAACTCCAAAGAGAGAACTGGTAAATTCAAGAAACTAGAGAGCTTCTTATTGGTTGTGAATTAAACTTCATTCTGACAAAATTTTCTGGTTTTCTCCCTGTAAGTTAAAAAACTCTCTGATCTCTGGTCTTGCTGGCCTGGTGGGGACACTGATTGGACTTGTTCTTTATGGTTATGCTGAAAGTATCTCTCTGGACCTCCCTCCTTGCTCACATGAAATCCTTAATGAAGAGTCTTGTCCAGAAGCAATCTTTCAAGTAAGTGAAAATTATTGACTTATCCTGCCATTATTAGCCAGTTACTCAAGTTAAAATAAAACTGGGCTGTTTAACATATTAAAATCTCCCTACCTACTTCATCCAAAAGATACCACTACATTACAAAACAACGTAATAGACATGTTCTGTGCTGTGACTCACACTCTTTTCATCATGGTTAGTGGAGAATGTATCAGCCAAATATATTATTGAGTACTCTTAAGTTTTATTTTGTTTTTGTTTTTTTATAACATGAACTGATTAAATCTTCTCTTTTTGTTTTGACAGAGTTTTTACAAAACCATCTTTGGACAGCTGTTGTTTTATAATATTGGAGCTCTTGTTCTTCATTGTTTTCTATCGTTTTCTGCATTTAAAGGACTGAGAATACATTGAGATTACATTTTCCATACACCAGGTGCTTCTCTTTTAGCCACAGATGTTTATGAGCATCTAATCCTGTATATTTTATGTAGTATTTTGGCTCAAAATGATTAACTGTTTTCTTTTCTTCCTCCCTTCTTAAAAATGTGAATTTACAATATTGTCATTTACAAAAAAAAAAAAAAAAAAAAAAAAAAAAAAAAAATGGAGACATGGATTACACTGTAAACATTTAACCCACTATTACTGGAAATGTAAGTTTATTCTTTGTCATTTTTTTAAGTTAAAAAAAACTAATAAAATCACATATTATTGTGTCAAATGAAATGGATATAATCAAATGTGTAAAACAAGATGATGAAATCACACCGCTTTACAGTGCTTATAATTCCAAACGCTAAAATAATGTATCTTTAGTGCTTTGTCTGTAAATGTGTGAAACCAATCTTTCTCAAATATTAAACTTTTATTTAAAAATAATCTATGTTGCATTTCTGGTGAAAAATTAGGACCAACCCTGCTGCCATGTCACATATGGAATATTCCCGTCACGTCGGGGTTTCCCTTTTAGTCAGCTGCACATACGACGATACCATATAAAATCAAAGTTAGGGGAACTCTTTGATATTTCTACGAAAGGACGAAAATGTCTTGTCATTTTCTCCATTATAAACTTTTTATAAAGTTATTTACGCCATACTTTAAAACTAAATGTAATATTCTCGTCAATAAATGTAAGATTTGTTTTTAGAGTGTTTTAAACATATCTCACGCCCCTAGACAAAATCGACAATGGTTTCGTCCAAAGATGGCCACTATATCTGTCAACGAGAAATGAAACTTTTCCTTAAGAATAGGAATATAGCCTCTCATTTAACCTTTATTTGGACTACTTCGCTCGGATTGACATAGATGTGGCTTTACCGCACACACGTTATGATGTATTTCTGAGTTGTTATTTCGTCCGACACCGTTTTGTATTGAATAGCAACCCGCCTTGTTCAACTCCTCTCTTTTAAGTGAGCTAACCCGTCCTGCTAACCGCGGGAGATTCCTGTCTCCCGGAATAATTTCTGGAAAATATTTCTAATTTGTCGCGCTAAATAACAAGCTACACCGAGTACAGATACTGTCACGTAAGTGAGGTGTTTCTGGCAGGAAGCGAATTTAACGCCAAGACGTTGTCAGGCTCAGCGCTTCCGTATACATCTTTAGATCACTCGCTTCCAATTAAGTTTGATGTTTTTCCATGAGCACTGTGCGGAGAGGACTTTGATTTGCTTGTACCTTGTAAGTATCGGCGGATTCTTTAAGAAACACTAAGCAGGTAGAGTTAAGCTCAGTTTCATTAGCACAGTTCCTAGCCATATACTTAAATTAAATGGGTCATATGATGCGATTCAAATTGTCCTTTGTTTTTTGGGGTGTTACAAGCTCTTGGTGCATAAAGAAGATATGTAAAGTTTCAAAGACAAAAGTCTCAAATCCAAAGACATATTCTTTATAAAAAATTAAGACTCGTCCACATCCCCCATAAAATGACTCATTCTAACACGCCCCCACATATCTACATCAGTATGTGGGAATATTTGCATAAAGCCGCCTTAATGTTCACGTAAAGAAAGAAGGCGTACCCTTTATTCTCATTGTACTATTGTTGTTGTTGCTGCCACCACCATGTCGTATAGATGCTGTGTGTTTGATTGTGAAAGCTTTGGTTTGTTTGGCCTTCCAAAAGTGTAGCTGACTGTAGCTGATCCATGCTGGTCGCTGAGGAAATACATCAACTTTGCACTGTGGATCGCCGGATCGGCTTTCACCATGGACGAAGCGGAGCCCAGCACGGGGTCATCGCTTGTTGTTGCCACAAGCCCAATGGACACTCCCTCGTAGAATCCGCCGGCTGCGCCGTTCCCAAGCTCCCCGTCTCTGCTCACTCAAGGCCGACTCACTGTGTGACGCGGTTTCTTTGAGAAAGCAAAACTACTTTGTTTAGCCTTACAAAAAGAGGACAAAACTAGATGTCATGTTTATATGACGTTAATAATGGGTTATATGTTTGTCTTGTCGCTCTGACCAGACAGGGCATTATAATATGTTAAGGGGCTCATCATTTCCGTCACACGCTTGATGTATTCGGCCAATCACAATGCACTTGATAGCTGTCAAATCACAGCACACCTCGCTTTTCAGATCGATGAGCTTTGTAAAAATCGACATGTTTCAGAAGGCGGGGCATAGAGGAGAAACAATAATGTACAGTATTTGGAAAATAATGTGTTTTTTGAACCTTAAACTGCATAAACACATTTCATTACACCAAATAATGTTCTTTTTAGCAGCATCATATGACCCCTTTCAAGTAATCCACTGTTACATGTGTTGTCTGAATGACAGAAGACTGTCATAGGTGATCCAGATTACCTATCAATCTTAAAGTAGTGGTTTGATATCCAAAGTGACACACAGCAAGTATAAACTGTTATAGCGTACTTCAATTTAAAAGGATAGTTTACCCAAAAATGAAATGTCTGATATGATTTACTCATGTTGCTCCAAACCTACTGTAATGGTATTAGTAAGTAAAACTTGCTGTTGCTCCTCAGCTGTCCTAGCAAATCAATGGAGAAGCTTCAAGACCTCAGCCAGCCCGAGTTGCAGGATTTGCTGGATAACTCTGAGCGGGTGGAGTCTATGGCTCTGGAGTCTGATGAGGTAAGATGAAGATGGAGCTTTGTTAGAAAATAGTTCTCCCAAAAATTTAATTTCTGTCATTATTTATTCACATTGTTCCAAACTAGTGATTGACCGAAATTGATTTTTTTAATAACTGAGCAACGTAATGACATCATATCATTAAAAGACACCTGACGAAAAACTTGACAAATTTCTGGTCTTTTATAAGGAACTAGGTTTATAAGCCATTTAATAGCTAACTGATGTAATATTGGAATATAGCAAACAAAACCAGTATTTTATAGCATTTCTCAAATGGAATGTTATATAAGAATTATTAGTAATATTTGCGTCCTTCTAGATTATGGAATGCCTGCTGACTGCACTATTACACGATCTGCAGTTACACAGAACTGTACTCAAACTGCAAACGCTCACAGAGATAATAAATGATTAATTTCCTTAGAGTTGTTTAGATATTTATTAGTGAAATAATGTTTATATAGTAAATGTTAATTCAATTTAGGGTGTTTTAAACAAGTGAATCTTGTTAAAAGTTACATGCGGTGGCCGTGCTGGAGCATTTCCTGAGCATCAATCACATCAGCCCGGTGAATGCATGCACGCCGTTGTTGTCTCGTCTCCCCTCAGACGCGCTGTAATAGTGATCCTGCCCGCAATTCTCAAAACGCCTATAAGATAATCATTAAAGCATTTACCTGTGAATCCAATATTCCAGAACCGATATCCAATTATGGTAAAATGCTTAAATATTGGGAAAAATATCTGTGAATCGATACATCGGTCAATCTCTATTCCAAGCTTATTTCAATGTCATTTTACTGTGAAACGCAAAAGAAGATTTTAGGAAAGATTTTTATGCTACTTTTTTCCATGCAATGAAAGTAAATGGTCTCCAAAATCCAAAAAAGACCTTTAAAACTACCTTAAACCCTTAAAAGTAAAGGTTCGTTATTCTCATCAGTGAAGGACCTTTAACATCCATGGAACCTTACTATCCTTCTTCAGTTTATTAAACTGTTCTTTACACTTACAAAAGTTTAGGTCTATACTGAGTGCTGTTCACTGAAAAGTTTTTTTTAGGAAACCCAGAGTGTTTCTTCATTTTTAGAGTTGCAAAAGTTCTTAAGACTCACCATGTTGCATTTTTTTTTTTTTTAATAGCCCAATAAAACAAAATCTTATCTACTGAAATTCAAAAATTTTAATTTGCATCACCTAAAAGGCCTCGCTGCATTGTTATCAAACCTACTTACAAGTCATATTTGAAAATAAATGAGCATAAATGAGACTTCAGAGCCTTGGTGGAGGAGAAAAGTGAGTTACTGAATTGGTTAAGTATTCAGTGAATGACTGTTTTGTTCTTTGCATAATGAATATAGGGTAAATGTTGTATTTCACATTGGTATTTCTTAATCTTTGTCACTGTGAACTAATTTTCCTCAGACAAAAAGTAAAATTAAGACTTAGTACAGAGACTTTGACTTTGGTGCGAGAGATGCTTTTTAGAAAATCCATCCATGAAAGGTTAAAAAGTGGTCTTTAGAATGACAAATGTTTTGTTTCAGCACCATTGTGGCATACAGTGTGGTGTTAATAAAGCGATTTGTTCAGCCCAAAATTAAAATTCTGTCATCTTTTACTCCCCCTTAAGTTCATACAGGTCTAGAAGAACTTAAGAGTGCAAAAAATGGTGACAAAATGTTTGGATGAACTTTCCCTTTAACCTGCTTATATTATTGAGGCTATAAATGAACATTTACATTTGCACGTGTTGCTAAAGATTTCAAATTAAACATCAGATTAAATTGTCATTTATCCACTCCTCTCTGTACTTCTAGTCATTTTTGTTTGTTTGTTTCTGGTAATCGCTTCATTCAGAAATGACCACTTATCTATTCCGCCTCAACAGCCATCATTAAGTCCTGCTGTTGATGGACTGTCCTGGTGGACTTTATAATGTCTATAGCGTTGTAGCTTTTGTCATGTGTCCATGTTATTCTGCAGATTCAGAACATTCAGTTGGAGAGGGAAATGGCTCTGGCTGCCAATCGCAGTCTGGCCGAGCAAAATCTGGACATGAAGCCCCGACTCGAAACAGAGAGGGCGCGACTGGTGGGAAAATATGCTGAACTAGAGGAAGTGAGGGAGAAATACAAACAACACTGTGCCATGAGAGGTAAGGGAATGGAGAAATTGATTTGGGTAAAATAAAGGTTTACAAAAGTGTTTAGGAAAGAATTCTGGGTAAACTGATGTGAAATGAAGAGGGAGAGAAAGTTGTCGGAGCAGGTTTTCTAAATCAAGGAGTGAGTAGTTTTGTATTATCCTATTTAAAACAAACAAAGTGGTATTATCATGAATAATAACAAAATGTATTATAATTTGCATAGTCCTTTTGATTAAATCCATGCTCCAATCCAGATTAACATTTCCAGATTTCTGTTTATAACAAATTGTTCGTTTTATTGGACAGGCCTTTTTTTGTTGTTGTTGTTGTTGTTGTTGTTGTTGTCATTTTTATATTTTATTTAATAAATTTTCTCTATTCTTTGTCTGTTCAGCTGTAACTGAAAGGTTTATACCTTAATGTCTTAAAGTCTTTATTGTTGTATATTGGCAAGTTTTTGAAATCTTAAGAAAAATGGAATGTAAACATCATAATGCAAATGTTATATATAGAAAATAAATGAATTTTAATATTCTAAAAGAGAAGGCTTAGGCAGTGTGAAAAATATAATTAATCTTTTTCAAAAGAATCTATTAGCGCTGCATTTAGCTCAATGAAGTGAAATTAAAATGGCTTAACGTTTGTTCACAATACAGTTAAACTGTTCTGGCAGTTTTCATGGTACTTCAAGGCACCCTCGAACAATTAACCTTTGAACAGATACTGGAAATCTGAATGAGTTTCTATATAGAGCATGTTGTTCAGCCAGAAAATCTTCTATATGTGCATACGTCTGTCATAGAGTGCTGTTCTATGAGCTTGTTTTGTTCTGGCACTCATTCTCCTCCCCTTTTTTTGCATCTGTGACATTACATCACACAAAAGCTATGTGTCTGGCCTCTTTCTCCATAGGCTCATTCTTCTTTCTTTCTCTCAGTCTATTCATTATTGCTTTTTCTTTTGTTAAAATGTTTAGGCATTTGTAGTCAACTGATTTGTTTGCATAACAGTTCTCACTTTTCAGTTTCTTGCTCTGTTGCAAGCCAGCCTATTTATATGTCAACTCTGTCCCACATCTGTTTCTCTTTTTCCCTTCCCCCTCTTCAGACAGCATCATGGGGCAGGTGTCTCCGGAGGGGCTGTTGTCTCGTTTGCAGATAGAGGGCGCCAACACAGAGGCAGAATCAGAGGTGGGCCACCTTGGCCTTTATAATCACCTATTTTCATCATTTTTTGTTGTTGTTGAAACAGTAAGGTTTACTTATCGATCGTGGATCAAAAAAAGTTGTTTGGGAAACAAATAAACAGGAAAGAGAAGGAAACATCTGCTTTTGACTTTATTCATATTTTAAGACTTATAAAGTATTGATCTCCTAAGCATTATATAATATAAAATTTTTATGGTTTTACCATCCCCAATGGATTTGTAAATCGGTCAATCTCTTTCTCTCAGGTTTTAGCAGATGAGTTTCTCGAAGGTTCGCAATCGCTGGACTCCTTCCTCGAACGCTTCCTTTCCCTCCGCTCTCTCGCTCACACGAGACGAGTGCGCATCGAAAAGCTGCAGGAAGTTCTCAGCCAAAAAAGCAAAGGGATAGGAGGTGCTACAGTGACATCACAAACCAGTGCCAATCAGGATGCTGGATCTTCATCACAGTGGCAACAACCACAGCCTCAACAGCAGCAGAGCTCCAAAATCAGTGATCCCTCTAATGCCGCCACTTCTGCTCTGCCCTACACCCCCTACCCCATTGCTCCCCCCTCTGCCTCCACAGCGGGTACCACTAACCCTAGCACTGCGTTTCAACCCTACCCCAGCCAGGGTACCCCCTTTCCTCCATCGACAGGCTACACAGCTCCCAGGCCTGCGTTTGGTCCCCCCACTTGCCCATACCCCACTCAACCACAATTTCCTGCCCCACCTTTTGGGCAGTTTGGTCCCACGGCTGCCCCGTACCCCAGTCAATACCCCTATGGAGGGTACGGCTACCCCACAGGCCCCCATGGCCCATCAACCCAATCACCCACAGCTAGACCGCTTTATAGGCCCGGTTTTGGGGTACCACAACCGTATTCCTGAGCCACTCTGTGTGTGTCTGTCTTTCTCTTTCTCTTATGATCAACCCTCTCGTCTCTCTCCCACCTTTCTCCACCTGCTCTGCCTATTCCTTACCCTCAGATTTGTGGTTTGCGTACCCATGTCACATCCTGCTCCTGTCTGAGGCTTATAAAGACACTTGAGTTTGAGTGTGCACTTGTTTCCCCCATGAAACCTCAGTCAGAGACTCAATACGGGCCGCTCAGTTTAAACGGCTCAGTTCCTTTCCATTTTAAAGTATGTTTTCAGTTTGCACAAAAAAAAAAATCGGATTTATTATAATCAGTGATGAAATGCTTATTTTATTTTTTTATTTTTTTTCAGATATTGTGTTACAGCTCAGCCTTATTTGTCTGTTTTTTTTTTTCTTTTTTGGTTGATCATTCTGTCAAAATATTACTGAGACAAATACGCCACACTACATGGAAGCGTAACGTTCGCGTTAGGCTAATCTCTAATCCATATCAGCACTTGTTGACAACGTCAAACCAGAAAGCACAGCACCATTTTCCACTCCATCGCAGATGAAAACTCCTTAAAAAAAGCAGAGCGTATTCTTTTTCATGAATAAATTTAGACAACTTCCACGTGTGCAGATGTGGGTGCGGTGCGTCCTGTTATGAATGCTTAGTGTACCAATGCACCGACAGATCACTCCAAACCTTCTCGATACCTCTTTTGCTCCCTCTTTTTTCTTTCACACCCTTCCATCGCTTGACATTGATTGGAAAGAATAGACTATTGCTGTAAGTTCCGTAGTGAGGACAGCGTACTTAAACTGATATTAAAGGGAAACTGGAGAACAAGGGATATTAATATAGACATATCTATCTGCTATAGCACAGGATTAGGTGGGGAAGTTGAGGCATAACATAGCACAGAACATATGCAAAGAAAATAGGCGCTCTATAACATGCTTTAGTACATATAGCATTCTTTTGTGGTAAAACTATGCAGATGAATGCCTGGCTGCATATTTTACACTGAATTTAGACACAATGAGACATTTGATGGTCTTGTACAGCTCGCAGCCCAGTTTGTTTCAGTGACATGTCGTCCTCAGAATCATAACGTGGGTGGGATTGGATCTGGTTAACCAATAGAATGCTTCATTTTGTGGTTTGATTTGACCTTCAGATTCTGCCACATGAATACTCTCACTAGCCCACAGCTGTAGGCCCATCTTTCGAAACGGCCTGTGCTTGTCATTATGTGGTGTCATGTAGATCCGTAAAAGCCCCACCTATTTGAGGTCTCCTCGTCGGTCATCCGGAGGACTATGTGAATCACACTAGCACTCCACACTAACCGCCCTGAACACTTTGGCAACAGGAGCTGGGAGCGGGGCCTTCGAACCGTCAGCTTTAGAAAAGGCTTCTGGGGGTCTCTCTTTATTTTTATACTTTAAAGCAATTCAAAACCAGAGGCGTCCTCAATCAAGCCTCAGGTGGCTTTATCTAATTTATGAACTCTTTCTAATTAAGACTCAGGTTTGTAGCAAAACCCCCATGTTTAGGTTCCCTCCCCAGCACCTGGAGCGAGGGAGAGGGGTGATACAACACGAGGATGAGAGGGAAAAAAAAAACATTGATTTGCAGCATTAGAGGAAAATAAATTTGATTGCATTGGTTGTGATGACTGTAGCCTGTTAAAAGTGTATTTTTATTTTATTGTACTTTTTTTTCGGGTGTGAATATTAAACACTGAAGTTGATCTAAGATTTCTGTGTTGACTGGAATAACTGGCTTTTTTCTGACTTTTTTTTTTTGTTTGTTTTTTTTGTGAATTAAATACTTTTATATAACACATTGATCAAAGGTGACAGTAAAGAACTTAAGATTTTGGTTTCAAAAAGATGCTGTTCTTTTGAACTTTTGATTCATCAATTAATTTAATCTCAATTAAAAAAAAAAATTAAGCAGCATTACATTGATAATATGTTCTTCCAAATCAGAATTCTTTCTGAAGGCTCATGTGGCACTAAAGACTGGATTATGGCTGCTGAAATTCAGCTTTGCCGTCATAGTAATACATTTAATTATAAAATATATGAATATAAATAAAAAATTTTAATAGTATTTCACAATATTACTGTTTGTAATGTAATTTTGTTTTTAAAATATGCAGCCTGGGCGAGCATAATAATAAAAAAAAAAAAAAGTACTGAGCCCAAACGTGTGTGTGTGTGAGTGTGTTTCCTTTTACAGTACAATCCCAATGTTTTCACAAATTTACAAGAAGAGCAGTGGTAGTTGAGCTCATTGACTCACTTTTGAAGGCTGTTTAAATTCCGTTCATATTGAATCATAGACGAGAGTTTCAAGAGGGTGTTGGGGGAATTTTTTGGGTACAGGTATAAAACCCAGTCTTTACGGGTCTCTCTCCCACTGTACGATATGGTAAACCAACCCCGGCGACACCTGAGAAAAACCGAGAGAGTGAGGGAGGGAAAGAGGCGGCTGGGAAAGATTGAATGAAAAGAATATATGAGTAACAGTGAAATGAAAGGATAGATGTGGATATCGGTGGTTTTGTAGCCGTAATGATTGCTTCTGTGAGCAAGATTAATCATCTTTGTGCAACTTGTGAGAGTGCGCCGTACACCACAAGAGGCTCAGTTCCTGGATGCAATGACAAAGATTTTGAATATGCAGATTTTTTTTGTTGCTTTGTTTACTTCCAGCCATCTTTAAGTTTTACATGAAAAGATAAACCTCACCAACTTTTTACTAAATTTTACCAGTTTATTTGTTATTTTATTTGAACATTACTTTATTAAAAATCTAACTTTTTTGTTTGTTTTTCACATTTAATACAAAGTTAAACAATATCACACTACTTAGTACTTTTCTCCTCCCACTTACCTACACTCACAATTTTCTTTTCAAGCTTTTCTTCAATTTTTTTTTGTGTGTGCAGCTCTCTTTGAAGTGAGGAAGCAGTGCAATGTGCAATCAAACAGCGCTTGAGATTAAAAGACACGCTCTATATGAAGATACAGAGGATGGGGGCGGCGAAATAAAGATTGTAGCTCCACACTTATTTCCTTTCACTTCATTTTTCTTGCACTTGCTCCACACATTTGTTCTTGTCAGTCACAAGCGAGGTAAGATCTGATAATATATTGTTTAAAAGCTGGTTAAAAGTTGTGGCGTTTCATTGATGTTTGACACTCTTTGAAGAAGCTTATCTTCCAGCTGCTGAAGCTGAGAGGTGAAGACAGCTGTTAGTTACAAACGAGACATAATGTAGCGTTTCTAAAATAACTATCCAAATAACTTTAAAGGTAGTCCAGTTTGTATTGATAAATGTATTAGTGTATGTCATTAGTGAAAGATTTGTTGTGGTTCAAGTCACAGTATGATTGGTCTTTGGCACTTATGTAAAAAAATAAAAATAAAGTGCAGGCCTAATATTTTAAAAGGGCTATGGTTGCATATTTGTTTGCTTTATATGAATCACTAAATTGTAAGAGAATACCAAAATGAAACATTCTAATTGAGCCGAGGCTAGAAAACAAAACAAAAAAAAAAACAGCGTTGCTTGACATTTACCAAAGGTCATTAATTTGACCTCTGGGCCTGTTATCTTTAAAAATGTGTATATAGTCACTTTGTTTAGTCAAATGAAGTTAAATTTTGCTTTAAATGTTTGGCAAACCTTTCGCCAGATGGAAAACTCTCTGCTGATGATTCTTACGGCTCTCCTGCTCCTTGGAGTTCGTAAGTAAATAGTTTGTTCTTTAAAGATATTTTATTGTTGCATTTTTGTATGATTATATGTATGCATCGATCTGCTCAGGATCTGAAACCACTTGAAGAACATAATCTGTAGTGGGTTGTAGATGTAGATTTTTTATCTGATCTAATATTTCTCTCGTAAGACAAACCCGATCAAGGAACAATAGCACGCAAAGAGAATTTATTCAGATGCATTCAGTCACAGTATTGTATACTGAAGAACTTTTAGAATGCAAAACATTGTTTTAGTTTAGAGATTAAGAACAATGATGAATATCATCATATCATAAAATCACAACTTTAGTGTCTGAGAGAATGCATTACAAAATTAGTGCTATTGTTAATAAAATATGTCATATACTTGTATAGATTGTTGTTGATTTTTCTAATTCTTTCTCTTAACTCTCTTTACTGGAAACTGACTTGAAATAAAAAATATTTTAACGTTGTTGCAAGCTATCCATCTAATAAGGTGAATTCAGTAAATCGGTCAACCTTGTAATAACTCTTTTTACACATTTCTTTATTATAGATAAAGTAAATATTAGATTTTTTTTCTTTGTCTTTAACAGATAAACTACATGCAACAATCATAAGGCAGTAGAAACTGTAAACAATTTGCCATTTACATGTACAATGGTATTATTTTATCTCCCACTTCATGCTATATAAGATTTTTTTTAAATTGAATTTATAAGCAACAAAACATTGCATACTGTTAAAAAGGGAATTCATGCCAAATTACATTTTCAGCCAACAGTGTGCTAGATAAATTATTTTGCCATTTGAATGTTAAAGAATGAGAAAACAACAAAACAACGGGAAAGAAATATGTTAACTACCATTTTACATATTTAACCCAAGAACTAATGAATGAGCTTTTGATATGTTTTGTTTTCCATCAGAAATAAATGTAAATGCTTTATCAACAAATAGACTTTCTTAAATATTAAGCACTGAAATATGAAAATCATAGAAATGCTACCTATATTACACAGAATGTATGTTGTCAAAGAATGATATTGTGAACAAACACAGACTTACTACATTCAAATTCAATCTTAGAATCCTAGAATTTTCTATTTTATTTATAATAGTAATTGTTTTAATATAATTATATAAATAGACAGTTTAAACAGGTAAATAAGTTTAAGGCATTAAAAAAAAATTCTGCTCATTCCATTCCACTCACTTAACCATAATGTAAACCTGATTATATGTATAAAATCATTATGGTTAATTTTGGTAATCCAAATTATAGATCCATTTATGTCGTGATTCTGAATTTTATGAATGTCCATCAAGTGCAATCTTGCAATCAAATGTGCAAGATATGTGTGAATGCCTTCGAACACTGTGCAAAAAGTGCAAGAGTGTAATGAATGCAAATGATCTTCAATGCTCTCTGACCTTGAATAATGCAGTGCATATCATGCAATATTTTACATAGAAAATATTGCTTGAAGATGTGGAGTTCTGAACTGAGATGGAACGAGTTGGAAAATGTTGGTGATACTCTATCAAAAACAGAAACGATGTCTTCATGTTAGTTGCACAGAACACCAGTGAGCAAACGCTAAAGGTTTCTTGGTGTAACTCTCATTTCATTTACATTTGATACTGGAAATGTTTCAAAATCCTGCACGACTTGCACATTATATGCAGAGAAAAAGGATTGTGGTATTCCAACATGAAAGTAACTCTACATGCTTTTTTCCCTTTACAGAAGGAATCTCAGCTCAGATCTCGTTCAACACCTCAACCCCCTCAACCCCACGACCCACTATTCCTACAACAACCACTACCCTACAGGCCACATGTCCGAAACTCACAGAATATATTATTAAGTCTGAAGTGTTTCAGCTGAAGGTCATGAGGAAGGCCAGCCCATGTGAAGGTCAGCTGTATGTGAATTTTCGTGAGCGTCAAGTGTATTTGTGCTCTAGCAGTGATATATCACTCAGCTGGTGGTCTGGAGTGTGTAAGGACAGAAGATGTGGAGACTTCAAGGGCTTTAAGCACATTTCAACCCAAGCTAAAGGTTTATTACTCACAAGTAATAAGACATTCGTCGATACTAAGTGCAACGGCCTGTATATCATGTGTGAAGGTGTGTGTATATATGACTTGTTATACTGAAATGTTTCTCTTGATGCTTTTGTTTCTTATCAGGTTTCATGACTCTATTTAGTATGCTGTATATTTTGAATAACATATTATATTCTTATCCCCCCACATTTTCTCAGATCCTCTTGGAACAGAGCTGGCTGCTTATAAAGCGGTAACTGGCATATTAATTTTCTTGATTTTGGGTGTCATTCTGGTTCAGTTCGGTCGGCCCACCTACAAAGCCATCCGCAAACGATGTGAGTCTGTGAAGTCAACAAGCATGACTTTAATTTCATATCACTTCTGAAAATGTTTATGCTTATGGATTTAAGCGCATGGCACCATCTACATGTTTCTGTGTTTGCTTAGAGTTGTTTTGTACAGCCCAAAAGTACACCTGCATCCAAATTCTGAAAAAGAAAAAAAAAAAGATTTTTTTTTTCTTTTTCTTTCTTTTTTTTCAGATATATATATATATATATATGAAAAAGAAAAATTTCAGATTCTGTACTTCAAATCAATTATAAGCAAATTATCATGTGAACTTGTACAGATATAACATCCATTTAAGCACAAACGTTCATGCAGCTCAAATACTAAAGAAATTGTCAAATTCATGTTAATTTTCAATTCAGTCTTCCACTCAAATTGTTTATTGGAATATATTTAGTAAAAGCATTTTCACTAGTGCTATCAGGTGTTTGAGTCTCACTTCTTTAATGACATCTAAAATAAGCACGTCAACATAATTAAAAAACACAGTTTGACTCGCACACCTTCATGTTCTTTTGCCACATATTTTTATTTTAGTTTTTAAATCCCAAATTAAATGCTGTGTCTAATTTGACTATTTTTACCTGTTTTAATGCAGTTTCTCAAAAGCGTCAGAGTCGCTGGGTCGGCCCGACTCAGAGCGGTGAGTCATCATCTCACACATTAACACGTTCATGACTGGCTGCCCAGAAAAGATTCAGCATTTTATTTTTATTTTTTTCAAAGTGTGCTATAACAGAGGTCAAGGACCCCCAAACAAAAACACAGACAAAAGACAGTCCTTTCCTGGTGAGTAATCGCCCTCTTTCTCTCTATCCTGACCGTTCTGCACTCTTTCTATTAATCTCTCTCTCGCATTCCTGCTCATCAATTTTGTACTCAATTACATAATGATGAATTGAGTGTTATGATGTATTGGACTTTTCATTCAAACTGCTCAGCAATACAAATCACATGTGGGCGCTTTTTTGGTTGCGAGATCTATTTGGATTTGTAAGATTAAACTATTATCCAACATAAAATCAACTTTGCCTGAAATTATCTAAATGGTCAACAATTTTGACCTTCTTGATTATATACAACAATTAAGATCATGCGATAATGTCGTCATTTTGACAATCTGTAATTATTTAGGTACATGAGTTCAATTTTGTAAAATGTATATTAAAGAAAAACGCTTGAGACAGCATTTTGTCCCAAATGATCTACCTCCTACTTTGTGATGATAGAGATACATTTAGGTTAATTTGGAATTACCTATTTGTTTTGTCATTTTAAATTTCTATCTATTTTTTATGCTAAATGCAAATAAAACAAAAATAAAAAAGTCACAGATTTTGACAACAATATTAAAGAAATTGGAACCAATATACACTGAACAGAAAGTAAAACAGCTCATACAAATATTTAGTTGCATATTTAGTTCGGTCCCTGAGGTTGATGAATTCTGACCACTTGATTTGAGATTTTTAAGCTATTTTGCTTCCATAAAATGTTCTCTTTTAGACAAGTGGAAATAAAACAATTATCCAATTATTTGTATTTTTATTTTTTGTGTCTGTAGATTACGATACACATTTTAAAGGCTATTTTCTCAAAATGACTTTTTTCTTTCCTTTCTACATTTGACTCTATCCAAAACGAAAAATAATTTCTGGCTTTACCCAATGTTCAGATTTCTGTTCTGGAAATAAATGCAAGTTATTGCGTATTTAATTACATAACGCCATGAATGTAGTTTTTCAGGAAACTTGTAATACAAAAAAAAAAAATGCTATTAATATGATCAAGAAACTGGGGAAGTATGGTGAGGACCATTAGTTAAATGTTGATCCTGTTCTCCTGCATGGGTGTTTCAGGCTCTGTACGTGACTATTGCTCTGTGTTTTCTGTCTGTGTTGTCAGGTTTGGAGAGGCTGACAGTAAACCAGAGCAGAGAGCCCTCATCCAACAGAAACAGTGACTATGACTCATACGGATACAGCTGAAGGCCTGTGCTCACAAAAGATTTACTGACCCTAAGCACAACGCTCGTCATCTACAATCAGCAGATTGTTTTACATTACACAGCTTCGGCTGTTTTGAGCTGTCAATTGGCAAGTCAAGAAAGCTGTAAATATCTTTGAAAAGCATAGCTGAGAAATCCATTTAGGATCCAATAAAAATAATAATGATAACTTAGTCTCAATTTGGTAGAGCATAGCAGGCTTCCTTTTATTCATTATTAATTTTTTGATGCTTTGTAATGACTTGTTTTTACTGTGTTTTTTTTTTTTTTGGTATTGTTTTTAAATAGTCAGAAAAAATGGGATTTCGCTTGTGTTCTGAAAGATGATTGCTTTTTTAAAAAAAATGTATATTTATGCAAGTGATTGATTTTTGAGTTGGAGTTTGAATAATTTTGAATAAACTAAAAAGGCAATCATTCAGATCTTTCGTGACTTTTGACCTGGGCGCAGAATCAGAATAAAACTGGTGGTAAATTATCAGAACAAAAGGCTACATAATGAACACATAAGCAAGGTTATGTTGGAGCTTAGATGAGAAATTTGATGAGAAATGTCTTCTGAGGGGGCATGGAAGTGAAGTTAAGCTTGGGAGCGGGAATGTGGTGTTAATGCAGAATTTTGCAGCAATGTGGTTTCCTGTCGTAATTCTATTAACTTCCTGTTTGTGTTATTTCTGTCGCTCATGCTCTAAATATACTGTAGACTCAATGTGCTCATTCTTTTTGGATGGTTTCTTTGTCTTTCTTTCTTTCTTTCTTTCTTTCTTTCTCTCTTTCTTTCTTTCCTTTAATATTTTCTCATCTCTCTCTCTCTCTCTGACCCAGTTGATTTTTTAATACTGCACTCATAGAGGTTTTAATATCACAACAGCTTAAAATCTTATGTCTCGCCTGACTGATGGTAGCTAAGTAAAACTCTCTTTCTAAGTGCACCAGTAAGAGAGACCGTTAAAATGCTTGGTGGGTTTCTGTCTAAACCTTTCTATATCTCTCCGTGTGTTTGAATGCACAGCAGTTCAAGATGGTTGTTTCAGTTCTGTTCATTTTTTTTTTCGATTGTTATGTGGCTTTGTCTTTGCAGCTGCTTTAGTCTCTCTTCATATTTGAGAACAAACGCAACAGCGGGTTTCGGGGGAGAATGTGTGTTGTGTGTGTGTGGTGGGTGGATAAGTGTCGTCTCCTCCTCATCCTCAGGTCAGAGTGAAGGATTAAATCTGTAGTTTAAATGAGGTTCCAGCAGAGAACAATGACAGATGACAACAGATTACATGCACAGATTAACAGAGAGACCACACTGGATAAAATATCTAGTGCATCCATCCGGCATTTCCAACAAAACACTTGTGATACTGACATCAAACCTACTTGTTACCTGCATACAGTCTGTTTTCATGTAAATCTTCGGATATATCTTTTGCATTAAAATCCGTCATACCAGGTTTTGCGTTATTATTTTAGCAGTTTAATCAACTGTGTGGATTATAAAAGATTTTTTAAAAATTGATGCCCTTTGTGAATATATAATTTGGTTCATATCTATCAGAGCAAATACTGAGCAAATTAATTTAGCTGATGCTTATAAAAGTGTAAAGTTAGAAAATTATGATCATTTTTCAAGATATGATTTGTCATTAAGAACATTAATAAATGGGGATAAGTGCTTGGGAAAGAGTTCATAAAATACATGAAGTTTTATGTCTTTAGATATTCTCGGTCAAAAAAGCAGAGAAGGATTAGATGGAAAAAGAGACTGTGGTGTGATTAAATACTTTTATTTTTCAGATGCATAATGCCCTCATTCTTACTAATAGGATTTTGCCTTTAATGCCGGCGTCTGCAGCATTTCTCCCTCATGTACTACTAATCATTAAGCCGCTGAAATTAAACATTAAAAGCATTGAGATCCCATTACTTTAATGTATGTGCAGAAACTCGTCCATTTGTGACAACATAAATTCTGCATGTTTAATTACAGTAAACAGAAGTGGGAAAGAGAGAGCGAGATTAAGATGAGATGGGAAGTGGGTTTCGAGATTTACCAGGAGTTTCTTGGAAGGACATCAACTTTGGCCAGACAGAATATCCAAGAAACAAAAAGAGAGAAAAAGGGGGGAGGGAGAGCTCTCAGGGAAAGAAGAAGAGAGAGGATTATTTACCATTTTAAATGAATAAATCCGTATTGTGTGAATCCGGCACACCAGCCAAAGAGCGACAGAGAGAGTGACAGACCTAAACTGTGACAGACCGAGCTGCAAATGGCAAAAAAGAGAGAGAAACAACACGAAAAGAAGGAAAGGAGGATTTTAAGATTATTGGGATACTTCTGAAATATCTTAACTCAAGAGTATTTTTATATTTACAAAGAAAAACCTTCCAAAGCACAGAAGCAAGTTTCCTGAAAGAAGATGGATTGATGAAACTCACACATTGAGCTGAGCATGTTTGTGAGAGAAGAGTGATACCTTACTTTCAGTTTTGCATATCTGAAATCTGAAAGGATCATTGAGGCAAGTACAAACTGTCTGGAAATGTTATAGTGTCATATCTTTATAGCTATATATATATATATATATATATATTTCTTCATTTTAATTCTCTTTTTCTTTTAATGAACTTATATTAACTTATATATGTCACTTTTTTGTCATTTAAAAATTAGTGTTTTTTTATGTGTATTGTAATGGATAATATTAAAAAGAATAGTTCACCCAAAAATGAAAATTTGGAAATCTGGAAATGTAACCTCCTTCGGCTCATCCAAGATGTACATGAGTTCTTTCATTTGAACAGATTTGGAGAAATTTAGCTTTAAACTTTAAACGTTATTGATCTCTGTAGTGAATGGGTGCTATCAGAATGAGAGTCAAAAATGCAAATAAATACACTTTCACAAACATTAAAATATATAACCCACAATAGTATGCCATTTAATGTCTTGTGAAGCAAAAAGCTGTGTGTTTGTAGGAAACAGATCCAACAAGTTCCATCCATTTTGCTTAACCAGTTCTCCGTTACGTTGCTTTCTACATTGTAAAAAGTCACCTCATCTGAATCAGGAGAGAAATATTCACAGATTAAGGTCTATTCTCTATTAAAAACAGTCGGATGTGGATGTGAGAGAAGAACAGTGGATGGACTTTTCAGCTGGAGGAAGCATTACTATGGATTAAGGATTTATGGATTTTGGCCAAAAGCTATGGTTTAAAGTTAAAATGCCTTGATGGTGGATTTGTTTCTTGCAAACACACAGCTTTTGACTTCACAAGACATTCACTGATGGACTAGAGTCATGTGGATTACTTGTGAATTATCGTTTGAACTCGGCACCTATTCACTGCACAGGGTCCATTGATGAGCAAGTGAAGCTTATTTTCTCCAAATCTGTTCTGATGAAGAAACTCCTTTATATCTTGGATGGCCTAAGGGTGAGTACATTTTCAACAAAGTTTCATTTTTTGGGTGAACTATTCCTTTAATAGATATGTTTTAATAGGTACATTTAATGACAACAACATTTATATGGACTACAAGAAGAATTTATTTGTTACAGGGTGTTATGGATGTGCTGAGTCTTTCTGGACTCACATGGAAGTCTTCTACTATGAGACTGATAACCCTTCACTTATTCATAATCCTCTGTAAGTTTGACTTTTTTACACTCTCCCCAAAACACTACATAAACTCTTAAAAATGAAGCTTCTTATTTGGCATATATGGTTCCACAAAGAACCTATAACATCCATAGAAGCTTCCACTGGGAAAAAGGTTCAAATTGTTGTGAAGTTTCTCAGACGAACTTTGAATTGATTTAACTAGATTTTTTCTTGTAAATCCAATTTCTATGCTGCTGTTAATATGAGTGATCAGTGTTTAAATGATAAAGCAATTGTTACTAATCCCACAAATTAATAGATCAACTCTCCAATTTCTCCAACAAAAGCCCACTGTCAGACGCCTCCTTCCCCATCACTTCCAGTCCGGGTCACTGTTCCCTCCCCATGGCAGTCTCTCCCCCTCTCTCAGGCTGATCTGGGCCTTCTCTTCACCAACTCCAGCCCCTTCACCTCCACCCAGTCCTTGTTGCTCATGTCTCCATCTGGAACAGCCTCCAAACCTCTTCTCCGAGCAACATTTGGTTCCTACACCATCACACAGGTACTTCAGTCTCAATTACAGGTAATGACTTTCATCTCAACTTAAAAGATAACATTATTTATTGTTCTACCACTTGTTTTCTTCTCAAGGTGATGTCTGAACCCATTCCTCCCTTGACTCCATCTCTCACTGCATCGCTGCTTTCTAAAACCATCATGAAAGAGAAAGAAGGTGACAGAGGAGAGCGGTTTAAAGTGCGAGTGCTGTTTCATATGAGGGGTGATGCTAAAAGAGGAACCTGCGTTACTCTCCATGCTTTCAAACAGACAGAAGAACAGAAAGCTTCCTGCATCACTCAGGTACTGCTGGCTGAAGACACTATACGTATATATGGATAAGGACAGCATATATTTAGATACAGTATATATTTAAAAACAGTAATATTGTACATTTTCATATATTTAAAATGCAATTTGAAATGTATCAGCACATTAAAATGATTTCAGAAGGACACTGAAAACTGGAGTAATGGTTATTGAAAATGTAGCCTTGCCATCATAGAAATAAATTACATCCTAAAATATATAGAAATAATAATAATAAACAGTGCTTCAAATTTGCTTCAATATTTCACAATATTACCGTTTTCAATTTTGGTCTTTTTTTATTTGTTTAGCCATATGACAATCCACTTTGTATTCTTCCATTTCTTCTCAGCCACCTTTTGGGTTGTGTGTGGTCACCCTGAAACTTTCAAGCGACTGGTTTGAGTCGACTCAGAACATCAAGACAAACCTGGACCAGATTTTCAAGCAACGTCACCTGAGCAGAAACCGCTCTCGTTCTCGTAACCGTTCGAGAAGGCATCCGAATTTGCCAGGAGGACTCCGGGGCCAATCTAACCAAATTCAGCTCTACTACTCTTCCTTTGGCTTTGTGTCCAATCCTAAAGGTGGACCCCCTCGATGTGCAGAGGAAGTATTGCAACAGTCCGAGAGGAGGTTGTACTACATTGGTCCTGTGGGACTTGAAGATCAACAGATCAACAAGACCGAGCAGAGCTCTGAATGTTTAGACAGACACGCGGAAGAGAAACTTTGGCTGGATTCCAATGTGCTGATTGTCTACAGCAAAGGGCCTGTAAAAGCTGACCAACCAGTCAGAGTGTCAGTGAACCTGAGAGCAAATATTAGTGTGGAGTCACTGACCATTAGGTAACATTAATATTGTTACATAAAATTGCTCACCACATTTTATGCTATAATGTTTTGTATAATTCTCTTCACATTTTTATTTTCTTTTTCGCAGACTAAAAGTGAAAAAAGGGTTGTTGTCTCTAGAAGTTCACCCAGTCACAAACTCTGAGCTGTGGATGGTTAATGTAGAAAGGACAACAGGTTCAAAACATGATGTTATTTCCATCATTAGCCACAGGACTGGTACTCTTCCAGACAGCACTGGGTAATCTATCTATCTATCTATCTATCTATCTATCTATCTATCTTTGGGCTGCCAACTCTCACGCATTCAGTGAGAGATTAATGCAAGACACTTTTCTCACGCTCTCACACCACCAAATAAATTTTCTCACACAGCCAAAAGCACCTTGAGTTAAAACTATAGTAACAGTGGCATTAAAACTATTTTTACAGTGGCGTACCCCCTGGGTCATTTAACATTCTCCTTCGTACACCCTCTCTTCCACTTAGAACATGGTCACACCTTTTCTATTAAAGGACTTAAATTGATTTACAGGTGCATTTTTACAATTGTAGAGGCAAATATAAAGTTTATCATATATAAACTTTTTTAATACATAAACATAACATTTTGTTCTTAAATATACACATGCGTGTGTATTTATATATACATAATAAATATAGACAGTAAACACATATTATGTAAACGATAACTTTTATTTTGGATTCCATTAATCGCGATTAATAGTTTGAAAGCACTCATTTAAATAAATAGTTCAGCCATGAAACTCTGATTGGTTCATTTAGTTCGGTGTTCCTAGCCAATTGGATCCACGTACTCAAATAAACAGGACATATTCTGTGAATGCCATGTCTGTGCACTTTGCATATCAGCCCACAGCCTCCCTAGCACCACCTGCTTAGATCTGCTAGGGGAAATCTTCCTCTCTCTAGTAGCAGCAGCATGTTTTCTTTTCATTTTATGACCTGAGCATTAAGCAGAAGCTGTACTTAATCGGCAGCAGCAGTATCTAGACAGATTGTGCATAGGTGTGGTCTTAGTAGTCTTAATCTATTTACATTAATAAAGATTTTACAATCCATCCCCACTTTCATCATGACTGAATTATACCTGTGCTTTACATGTGCTTTAGTTTAGTTTTTTAGTCAACACACCAAAGTGTACTTGTTTAAATCCTGACACAATATACATCAAAACCCAAGGGGTGCTACCTGTCACGCATGCAGAGTCATGCAGTTGAAATGAGACTGTCTACTACACCACACATCCTTTTTCTTACACAGTATTGCGAAGCAAAGAGGACACTAACAAAGAGCCGACAAAGAAGACAGAACAGGCAGCACAGTGCAGCAGCAGCAAGTTATTCTGACCAATCGTTTCTGTAATTTATTTTAGTTTATATTTATGCATGCTGAGTAGTCAGTTTCTCACTCATCTTGTACTGTGTGAATACAAGCAGGCAGGTCAGTGAGTTACTTTTATGTGTTTCTGACGCGTTTAGGTTAGTAACTCTAATATGCTGTGTAGCCTGTAAATAGGTTAGCATATTTGTTTTGCAGCACTGCAGCAGCTATTTTACAGTTTTTCACTTTAGTTTTTTACAATGTGGTCAACTCCAAGCTGAAGCTGGCAGACAT
This sequence comes from Carassius auratus, assembly GCF_003368295.1. Lineage (NCBI taxonomy): Eukaryota > Metazoa > Chordata > Actinopteri > Cypriniformes > Cyprinidae > Carassius > Carassius auratus. Next base: position 129,024 of record NW_020528509.1, read on the forward strand.
GCTTAAAGCTAGTTGAAAACAATAATCTGACATCCATTATTTCATTTTTGTCTTTGTCACTTTCTTTGTGTTCCAGTACTTCTGCTCTAAGCCAGGTATCCTGTCTCTCATTTGAGGCTTTACACAGAGACTTTGGCGTAGCGATAACTGTCACTGCTAGCTGGTGGGTGGAGTACTCAACACGCAAGTTTGCAGTATCACCACACGGCACAGCGACAAGCTTTTTCTCCTTTACTGACAGAGAAGTGGTGGGCATTGCACCCATCACAGAGGTAAAGATAATTGCAAAATTTCATATGCATCCAGTAAGTGATCATAAGGATCACTACCAGAATGAGAAGTGCCATTGTCTTAAGTATACTAAATGTTCTACATTTTCCCCATTGTATCAACTTTGTCTGTTATTTTAGCATTTACAAAGTTTTATATGATAGATTATTTACCATCCTCCTGGCAAACTACAAATAGCTTACCCAAAAATGTAGATGAGTTTGTTTTTTCATCAGAACAAATTTGGAAAAATTTAGCATTGCAACACTTGCTCACTAATGGAGTGAATGGGTGCCATCAGAATGAAAGTCCAAACGGCTGATGAAAACATTGAAATAATTACAAGTAATTTATACTCCAGACTATCAGTTAACGTTCAGTATAAGGTGAAAACCTCACTTGTAATAAGCAAATCCACGATTAAGACATTTTTAACTTCAAACTGTTGCTTAAAGTTAAAGGCCTTAATGATGGATCTGTTTTTTACAAACACACAGCTTTACAATTCACAAGACATTGATTGATGGATCCGAGTTGCGCTGATCACTCATGGATTATTGTGATGTATTTATCAGCTGTTTGGACTTTCATTCTGAAGGCACCCATTCACTCCATTAGTGAGTAAGTGATGTAATGCTGAATTTCTTCAAATCTACTCCAATAAACAAAAAATGTACAGCTTGGATGGCCTAAGGCTAAGTAAATAAAAAAATTTTTTTGGTGAACTATTCCTTAAATTTTAAATGTTTGACGCAATATGTGTACAGAACAGGAAAACATGGTGTTTACTGAGATCTCATTCTTTTCCTTGGCAGAGCAACACAATTATCAACACAGCTATCTTGACGAGCCAGCCTGTGTCACTTCCTGTCGTTGTCCTAGCAGTGGGCCTTGACGGCAAAGTATCAGATGTGACCACGGCGGTGAAGTGTCATTCAGCCAATGAAGATATCGTCAAGGTATAAAGATTTCGGAGAAGGTCTGCTCTAATGCATTAAATATATAAACTCTTCTGACAGCTCTTTTCTTGTCTGGCAGGTGTCTCACGATTGCTCTGTGCTTTTTGTGGATGGGAGTGAATCAGGAAGGGGCAGCATCTGTGTGGAGTTGGAGTTTTCTTTGGGAATGCACAGTGGCTCTTTGTGCTTGGCTGTGTGGGCTCCTGTAGTTCCACTGCGTGTGTTTCTCTCTGACTCTGTCCTGAGTCCCATCAAAGGCTGGAGCTACTTCAGTGAGAGCAGGTATATTAGTTAATGCTTGTAAAAAAGAAGCATCATTATATAAAAAAAAGAGTACTTATAAGGGAAATCAATACACATTAAAAGAATATAATTAAGTGAATGTAATGTTTTGGTCACTGAACTGCATGTTAACTGAAATTAAATAAAAATGCATTATAGTTAAGTTTAAATTAAGTTGAACTTAAGAGTGCTTTTTGACCCACTTAATAGGACTTAAGTACATATTTATATCTAATTTCAGAATTACATTTCTTTTTGTCGTTCACATATAGTTAAAATACTGACAAATGTACAAGTGTATGGTAAATGTAATTTCTATTAAAATTTGAATCTCGTGTATTTAAATATTTGTAATTACACATTTGTAATAATGAAGTTGAAATTAGTACATTTTAAAAATACTAAATTTAAATAAACTTTCAAAGTCATGACAGTATAAAATCTTTGATTCCTTAAGATTTGAATTACACTACAAGTTTACATTAAATGCTGTTAGGTACATTACTTTTTCACAAGGTTAGTTAACTGACTAACAATGAGAAATAAATGTTACAGCTTTTATTAATCTTTATTTTATTAGGGGTAATAAATTAAATATACATCTGTTCATGTTTGCTCAGGTCCATCACAAAACTAAAACTAAATTATTTTAATAATTAATTTTTATTAAAAGATGAACTTAACCTTTACTGAGTTTAATAAATGATTTAGCAGTGTTTTTACCAGTTAATTTGTGTGAACTAATTCTACCAAATTAAACCTTATTATGAAGTATTCTTCTGCAGACTTTTCCAATTGCAAGGTAATGGCATTTATCATAATCAATCAAAACGTCTCTTTCACAGGTGTGAACCAGTTTATCAGAGGTCCACTATACAGATTTTGGCACAATTCAGTGCCCAATCAGCAGCTCAAGGCCAACCAACCTACATGCTTGGATCACCAGACTGGTTTGTGGATGTGACTGAACTTGTCCGAGACTGGCTGAGGATAGAAAACCCATATATTGCAGCTCTTGATAAACAAAAACATCTAGTTGGCTTGAAGCCTGGAATTACATCATTATTGGTATTTGAATTAAATATACCTAAAGGGATAGTTCACCAAAACTCAAGAGGAGTTATTTTTTTAGATGTCTCAATTTTGGCATACGGTGTAGGTAAAAGGAGTCCAATATTCTTTTGGACCCCACTGACTTACATTGTTCAGACCTTCAAAATATATATTCTTTGGTGTTCAACAGGAGAAATAAGGTCCTACAGGACGCTTTTAGAAGGTGGTATAATAATGACAAGATTTTCATTGGTGAACTATTCCTTCAACTATAAGCCTGTCTTGGTTCCTTCTCCCCTCCTGTTTTCATATATCTCACGTATGTTTTTCAAGGTGATATCAAGTCAGTGGGATGGAGTGCTTGGAAGAGCTAATGTCATTGTATCCTCTGAAGCAGTCACTCCTGGTGACCTCTCCGTTCAGTTGGTGGGAGGGCTTGGCCTTTCCATTAATTCCAGCCCATCTCATCCATCTATTGTCACAGCAACAGTGAATGCTCACAACACACTTTACAACCACGGGCAAGTAAGTAAACTGAGTACTAATATTTTAACACTATTGTTTCTAGCAGCCTTGCTTTAGTCCTCATTCTCTTCACTCTTTTTTTTTATTAGGAAGCATCCATCAGTGTTTGGATCCAGTTTGATGATGACACCACCATACCTGTAGATGCCTATAGTGGGATTCCCTGTACTCTCCGGCTCTCCTCTTTGGCTGAGTCCGTGGTTGCTGTGACACCTGCTCCATCCCAGCACATTTTGGCACAAGGTGATGGCGGTGGGCCTCTTGTGAAAGCAGAGCTTCTGGTTTCCAACTGTGAACCAACATTTAACCACGTTGAACCAGACGTAATCCAAAAAGGAGGTGAAGTAAAAAGATTGGCTAAAGGTTCTGGCTGGATAAGGGTGAATCTGAACATGGACTTTTGGCCAATGGGAAGTGAGGAAACCAACTTTGAGATGCATGATGTGACTGATATGTTTGTAGACTCTAACAAGGATCTGTATGATAACTTTGAAGATCAACAAATGACTGTAAATTCCACAAGTGACTATGATGTTGGTAATGACGTGTTCAGAAGAAATGACTTGGAGCAGGCGTTTTTGATTCCAAACCATGAAGAGAGTGCCGTCTATTTATCCCCTGGAGTGGAAAAAGGGAGGAAAGAGGTTAAAACTGCTGACAGACAAGTAGAGATTGGTATTGCAGCTGTCCTTTCTCTTCTCTGTCTCTCTTCTCTCCTTTTCCTGGTCAACTGCCTGCCATGTGTTTTGAGAGATCAGAGGAACAGAGAAAGACGAGAACGGAATGTAAAAGACACTGTGGAGGAAGATGGGGAAACTGCAGAAGAGCAAGAAGAGAAAGCAGAGGGAAAACAGTGTAGTGAAGTGGTAACAGGAAAGGACAGAGGGGAAAGGAAATGACTTTTTGACTTTCAGAATAAGACACATTGTGTATATCCTGGAAAAAGTCAATAAATCTTTATTTGCCCTTACAGTTATATAATTATAGCACTGACCATCAGTCTGAGATTCTTCGGTTGAGATGTAGTATTATGGTAATATAAATGATGTATTTTTTTGTTATTGTTTTTTGTTTCTTTTCTTTTAAAGTCTTCAGTACAGGAAAGGCAATATGCTCATAATCATGCATTAGAGAAAACACAATGTTAATCTAACAAACATTTTATGATCTGGAATAACTTAAACAATTGAAAGGGTTTTAGACTTTTTTTTACACCACTCAGTATTAAATAAAGGTGAAAAAGATTCAAATGTTCATGTTCATTTCATAAAACAAGGGGTTCAGTGTTAAGTCATACAGATACAATTTCTAGGACAGTTCATTTATTTTCAACTAGAAACGTATTTAGACCATTTTACCACTTGTTTTTGCGAATTCAATGGCAACTACAATGGCAATCAAACCGAATAACAGCATAACTTGAATTTTTCAGGTTTTTACAGAGGTACAATACTGTAAGCAGAGTGCTACATTGCATCTCTCCCTGGTGGTCTAGTGGTTAGGATTCGGCGCTCTCACCGCCGCGGCCCGGGTTCGATTCCCGGTCAGGGAATGAGTGTTTTTTCCCCTGGAGTCCAACAAAGATATTCGACACAAGAAATCCAAGTTGTAACGTTAAGGCCGAAAGTTCTCAATAGTATATTATTCTTGAGAATTCGCGCCTGTGAGCACCAAGGAAGCACAGATAACAGAATATCGTCCGAGGTATGTTATAATGAAGTCTTGGCTGGTATGTAAAAAAAAAAAAAACCTTTAACGTAGTCTCTCACAAATTTACCGATTCTAAAAAAAAAAAAAAAAGATGCTAAACAATAAGTAAGAAAGTTATATTCACTAAACCAAAACATTAAGCGAATCAGCAGAGTGGCGCAGCGGAAGCGTGCTGGGCCCATAACCCAGAGGTCGATGGATCGAAACCATCCTCTGCTAGATATTTGTTTTTGGTTCTTTTTTTTTTTTTTCCAAAGCATTTTATTTCGTTCTCTTTTTGTCAGAAAGCAAGCAACTTTTCATTCTGAGCTTCACCTTTTAGACTTATTTCAAACTTTAGATTATCATACAAACCTCTAATGGTCTAAATGATGTAAGAATCTAAGAAAGTTTTAAGTAATTTCTGTAAGAAATTAGCTATGGCTTGTAGACGTCTATAAGCTATATAGCTAATTTCACCAGTTTCCACAATGAGTTGTCAGTTGGAGATCTGTAAAACATCACATCGACTCTTGGAGTTCAGGTTTTGTTTGCAGAACTGAACTCTGGAGAAGAAAATAAGCTTACATTAACACATTGAAGTGCTAAAAATTGATTGCGCCCAACGTGGGGCTCGAACCCACGACCCTGAGATTAAGAGTCTCATGCTCTACCGACTGAGCTAGCCGGGCTTGTTCTGCTACACTGTCAGTCAAAATATTCAAAACAAAGACCCAAATGAAACACCAACACAACAACAACTTTAAATGTATAAATTCATTTAATACTAATATCTAAAACACTCAAAACAGCAGACTTGTTGTACCGCCAAATCCGTCAATACCGTGTGGGTAAGGTAAAAGATTGCTCTTTTCATTAGTGCTTGTGCACCACCTGCTGCTCACTTTTAATATTACAATTCACGGACAGTCACCATTAAAATACCGAAGACAACTGCTTTAATCGTTGCTAACATTTACAGACCTTAATCTGCCTATTAATGTTTAAATTTATATTTCATAAACCATCTTTTAACTTCTTGTGTAAACCATTCCAACAGTATTGTAATGATTCCTTTGACATTCTGAAGACCACTGGTTTTAAAAAGGCATGAGTTGGAAGCCCTTCATCAGACTCCTCCACAGGAGGCTGACTGCTGATGCGTCTTGAGATTGCAGATCCATGCGAATCGTTTCCCACAGCGGGGACAGACGAAGGGTTTCTCTCCTGTGTGAACTCTTTGGTGTTTCTTGAGGTTGCCTGCTTCTGTGAAAAGCTTCCCACACGTGTCACACTTAAAAGGTCTCTCGCCCGTATGCACTCGCTGGTGGGCCACAATGTTGGACAAGCCAGAGAACGCCTTTCCACAGAACTTACAAACGTAGCTTTTCCGTCTACCGTTCTCCATGTGCTTTGGTAGCTGCAGCCTGGCAAGAGAAGCCCCAGGATGAGTTGGGTTGGATATAGTTTGGGGTATCACAGGGAGATATGAAGGGTTCGTTGTACTTGCAGTCTCTGTCTGAATCACTTCACGTCTACTGACATGGCCTGATGCTTCAATTTGGCTTTGCCTCAAAATGGCAGCTTGATTCCACCTTTCCTCTTCTCTGACTGACCCCTCCGCTGCATTTCTAACAGCATGTGTTCGGGTAGATGATGCTCCATCCCTTCCATCTTTGGAGCTTCTAATAGATGATACTGTCTCTGACTGAACCAGCATACAGTCTTGATCTTGGTCCGACTCGGTGTATGAACAGGATGGATGTGCGGGCCAGTGCGTAAAGCTGGTTTTAGGATCTGCAGGTCTGTCATACAACAAGCAGCCCGTTTCTGACATTTCAATGGCTGTCTTTGCTCTGCTGAGCTGAGGCTGGTTTGTGGGTGAAGTTCTGCTTTTCACCATTCCCTTGTGTGAGTGTCCTGAGCCTGTGAGAGCTGCGCTTTCTCCTGTTGTTAGACCCCTGCTTGGTCGAACAGCAAACCTGTGGTACTGGCGCTGTTGAGAGCTACTTGGACTGCACTCAGCAGTACCTGGATGTAAAAACGTTCAGACACGATCAGAGTACTTTTAATCTGCAAACAGCTCTAAATTTAAGATGGCATTCAAATCTGTTTAGCAAAGTACTTGTATGTAGAGTTCATGTAAACATACAGTATGCAATGGAAATAAGCGTTGAAAGGTTAACCTTAATTTGTTTAATTTTTTTTCCCCATTTACTCACCTTGTATCTGCAGTCCAGTGGATGGAGAAATGTTAGTTCTCTGGCTCCTATCCTGTCCATTTTCACTTAAATGGGGAAATTCCACATCTATAGGCTGGAAACAAAATAATACTACATTCATTTTTTGATCCTAAATTGGCTTATGTTTATTTTGCAGCCATGATGTGACCTCTTGGTACTTTTTAGCTGTTTTTTGCATCTTAAGAGAACAGAACATCAACAAACCTTCTCTGTGCTTTTGGCTGGTGAGGTAGAAAGTCGTCTGCTACAATTTTCGGTATCAGACTCTGCTGAGGAAAGAGAACGAATGGTCATTTTTTGGATACTAGATTCCAGACCAAAGTATGTAAATAAGTAGTTCAGCCATGAAACTAATGTGCCTCTGACTGGCTTCAGCAGCCTTCTTTTTTCCTATCCTGGTTAGTAATTAATACCGGTCCTACTGGAACCCTCCTCCACCCCAGCACCACCTTCTAGATCTGCTAGAGGTTTTTTTTATTGCTGCAGCAATTCACTGCCACTGTCTTATTGAGCAAGCTTTTATACTTACTCTGTTGCAGCAGCAAATTCTTATTATAACGAAGACATTTAATTCAACACAAATGAAATCATACTATTCTACAGCTGACTTTAGCACCTAAGAGAGGACTGCTTTTTTTGGCCCTCTACTCACCATCTTGCACAATTATGGCTTGTGTCTGGCTTCTTTCCCACTGGTCGTTCAGATCCTCCTTTATCACTATTGTTTCTGGCTCTCCGTCTTCCACCTGTCTTTGCTGCTGAACACATGAAACAAGGTTTTTTTGTTACAAGATGGCCCTGGCTGGCACATACACATCCATGTAATTTACTAAAGCTTTCCATGTGTAAATTAACTAGGAATTTCTTGTATATGAGGAATTGTGTTCAGTGGATTGTAAGGGTTTCATAATGTTACTGATAACTGAAGCTGGACTGTACAAAAAGCTGTGGCTGTTTCATATTTTGAAAAAAAAAGGTGGGTAAGTATTTATGCTACTGCTGAACCACCAGAGTATGATTTATTAGTATTTATCAATGTTTCAGTGTCAGTTTATTTATAAAAGCACTAATAAAACAAAAGTGCATTGACCAAAGTGCAGTATGTGGATCTAATTATTCATAACAGTGTAATGGTTTTTCAAATGGAAAATCAGAAATTATGTTATTGCACAGTGCTGACTAAATTCTGGATATTAGTTCAATACATTTTCACTGTTCTGATATGGAGAAGTAAATTTTATAATTGTGGTTGCAAAGGCAGTGACCACCAGATGCTGAGATAAGGTTTTATTTCCTCCAACTACTACCTTCAGGGTCAATGTTCTTAAAAAAAAAACATACACAAAATGAGTAGAGAAATGTTTATTCAAAAATGTTCAACACTTATTATACCAAAAACTGTATTTCGACTAAGTTGCTTCACCTTTTTCTACAGTACACCACAGGACAGAGATTTACTCTGAGTTTTGTTAATTATATATATTATATAACACTTTGACTCACATCCCTATTGATCAAAAACAATGTAAATCATGTATGTAATTTAAATGAAAGTCTCATCCGGAAGAGATATGATGGTTGCATAAGACGCTCTTTAGCAGTAATCTAGTGATCATTTATTGACTCCTCCTTGAGAAAGCATTTCTTCTGCAGTTAACATATCAGAATGGTACTTCTGTTGGTGGTTTTTGAGGTTTCGTATCCAGGCAAACGTCTGTCCACACTGGTTACAACTATACGGTCGTTCTCCTGTGTGGACTTTCTGGTGTTTTCGCAGGTTTCCCGCCTCTGAAAAGAACTTCCCACAGGTGTTACACTTGAACGGCTTCTCGCCCGTGTGAATCCGCTGGTGGATCACCACCTTTTTGGGGCGGTTGAACACTTTGCCACAATATGTGCAGGCAAAAAGTTTTTCGCGAGGAACCCTGTCATTACTTGTCTGACCAACTCTTTGTTGGTTAAATATGAGATCTCGGACATTGTGGTAGCTATCCATGCCCTGTATCTTTGAAGATGTTGATGCCACTGCTGCAAAGTCATTTGTCACCAGAGGCGGATTGGAGGAAGGCAAGAGCATCCTGGTATCCTGACATTCCTCCCTCGCGTATTGGGGATAAACTCGTGGAGCCTGGCTTTTTCCACGTGCTACTTTGCAAGCCCACACAGAAATGTCTTCCACCTCCTCTGCAGAGTCGACCTCTATGACCTCTGAACGGCGTAAAGGGTCTGTGCATTGGCTCTCAGCTGATCTTGCATTGTTCACGTACGTGCAAGATCGTAGACCCAAGTCTACATTGTCACTCCCTTGCATAAAATAATCCCTCATAGGACTGGATTTTCCATTCAAATCAAACTTTCCTTCAGCATGTAATTCTACGGGCTCTTGGGATATCCCCTTAACACTCTCAAACTGTGGCTCAGATTTAAGCGCAGTGTCAGATCCACTGACCTCCAAAGTCGGCTGATGCGTCCCAGAGACCTGACCATCATCTTTCACCATCTGAACATCACCAAAACCTGCCTCTCCAGTCTGTGATTGCGTCTCTTTTACTCCTGAAAGAAGTGAAACGGTGTCAAGACAAGCTTTAAAACGGGTGCTGATAGTTAGCCAACCTCTGTTCCTTTAATAATAGGCGTCTTGTGTTCTTCTATGCACTCACCACCATCTCTGATGAACAGTCTCTGCTGCCGTGTCTGGTCCTCCTCAAACATCTCATCCTTTATCAGCACTGTGTCCACTTCTGATAATACTGCGTCTCCTGTCTTTAACGAAAGGAAATGTTTCACAAATCTCTATATATTATACAGATATGTGCGTTCAACAATTGCAGCTGTTTCTATCCGTCTATCCATGACAGTCAATATATCTTAAACATAATCGGTCTTTATAAAAAGTGAATCTGCTACATGCTTTTTAAAGCATGTTGATATTAAGATACTATAGACATTAAAGTCATTAAAGACATTAAAGCGCTATATAAAAAATACAGTGTTCTTGATTCTTACAGTTTATCTATGTATCTATCTGAAACCTTTGGGCTCATTACTACAAATTTCATAATAAAAAGTGGCTAAACCAGTTATTGTGGTTATCATAAAGAGATAACGGCTTACCTACCATATTGTTAGTTTCATTTTCATCTTGCTGAGCAGATGAGTCTGTTCCTCCTCTTCTCCACAGTCCCGAGTTAAACTGAGCTCCATACAGCACATCTACATGTGTGAAACAACACAAAACAGAGTACTTTAACTACATTAGAGGTATAATTTATTTGGTGTGACTGCAGAATATTTCATACAAGGTGTAATGAGGATCACACACCGTTAGTCTGGTTCCTGTATTTGTCTGACAAAGAGGCGCTAACTTGAACCCGGTTAGCGCGATGCAGTGAACTAATCCTCCTCTCTGCAAACCCCCGAGCCATCTTTAGCTCCAGAATGTGAAGTTTCCTCTTCAGGGCTTTGTTTTCACGCTGGCATTGGGTCATCTGTAAGTTTATGACCGCGTAGTCGTCGTCTACGAGTTTGCATATCTCAGCCACCGCTGCATTCGCCAGCACCTCCATAATGGAAGCGAGCTGAGTCTGGAAAGCGATGCGATTCGACATGGTTAACGTTTAAGCGTCCTACAGCACGTTTCAGTAAACGTTCAATGATTAGGGAGCTGGATTAAAATGATACTGAATTCAAAAATGTAAAGACATATCTTCAAACCGTCGTGGGAATAACACTCATCTGTTCGGGTTTGTCATCGCTATTCACTTCCGGTCAGTAGTAGTAGTGACGTAAAAACCATAAAGACTCTTTCACAGCGCACACCGATAATAAAAATACATTTACTGAATGAAAAAAACTATGATTGTTGTTTTGGCCACTCTGCTAGTTATATTTCGGTTAATTTAGGCTTAACCGTTTGTTTATAGCTTTTTCAATACCCTATTCAACCCAGATGGAAATTGTTTATAAACTCATTGTTTCAAATCTGTTTATGGATACCTCAATTATTGATTTTAATTTTAACTGCTTTGAGCTTGGCTGAGATGAGATTTTAGCCATTGAAGCCTTTCAATGAAAGATGCAGAGTTCATAACATAATCATTTAATTCTGCTGTGGTACACCAAGAAAATACATAATACATGCAACATATTTGGGCTTGTAAAACAGAACAAAAATAAAATACATATGTGTGTTTGCGTGTGTGTTTGTGTATATACACACACACACATTTTTCATAATGTGCATCGTTACACACATCAGTCATCATTCCACAACATCTTGAAGTACGGATGAATAAATAATGAAATTAGTGGGGGGAATATTATACATTTCATACATTAAATATTAATAGATACTTGTGAAGACTTTATATGTGATTCTGGAGCACAAAACCAGTCATACTGGTAACACAGGTATATTTGTAGCAATAGCCAAAATACACTGCATGGGTCAAAATTATAGATTTTTCTTTTAGGCCAAAAAACATTAGGATATCAAGTAAAGATTGTGTTTCATGAAGTATTTTGTACGTTTCCTACTGCAAATATATCAAAACTGAATTCTTGATGTAATATGCAGTGCTAAGAACTTAATTTGAACAACTTTCTCAATACTTTTTGCACTCTCAGATTCCGGATTTTCAAATAATTGTATCTCGGCCAAATATTATCCTATCCTTACAAACCATACATCAACAGAAAGCTTATTTATTCAACTTAATTTAAAAATGACTGGTTTTGTGGTCCAGGTCACATATTACAGATTGAATTAAATCATTCCAAGGTCCTCAGAGACGACCTCCAGTGTTTGGCTTAGCTTCTTTTCATGGAAAGGCTGCGGGGTTTTGGGTGGTTTGTTAACTTTGCTGTAGATGGGTTGGTTCTCCTCGTTCATTTTGTTTTGTTGAGAGTTATTGTTTTGATTTGACTGTACAATCTCAGGTACACTATAAATGGGCTCCTCAGGCTTCTGGTCAAGTCTTTTACTTGTGTTTAGTTCGACATGGCCGTACACCTCAGAGTACACAGGTTCTTGCTGCTTGCCATTGTTTGGTGTTGTTTTGACAGGACGGCAGTCAATCGTGTCGGTAGGGTTGGCTTGGACACAGTTGTCAGGTTTTGGGCGAAAGACATCTGCAGGATCAGAATACACTGGTTCTGATTCATCGCTATGATGAGACTGGATAGGATCTGTCTTTATATCTGCGTACACAGATTCATGACTGCCTATTAAAACTGCAGGATTTGAATACACAGGCTCAATTAAGCTAATACTGCCACTAGGATCTGAGTGTGTGCTTTTTGAGGAGCTAACGGAATCTGCAGGGTTTGCATATATAGGTTCGGTTAAGCCAATAGCACTTGCAGGTCTGTTTGAGAAAGCATATATGTTTGGGCCAAGGACATCTGCTGGATTAAGGTTCAAGGGCATTTTTGTATCTGAAGACTGAGGGCTGTTGCTGCCCTCCATATCAAGCAAAATAATACTTTCTGGGCGTCTGGGCAGGGGTGAGCGAGGAGAACGAGAACGTGGGGAATGTGGCGAGTGCCTGTCTCCAGTAACAGCGAGGCTCTTCTGTTGGTGGATAGCCGACTCAATAAGGCGAAGGATCTCGTCACTCTGTCTGGTCTCAAAGTTAAAGGTTCCAGGGCCTGATTCACAACGCCTGCCCGCTTCTATAGAAAACAGCATCTAGAGAGGAACGGAGAGAAATTCACAAATATTTGTAAGCACTCATTTAACATAAGTTACTATAAGAAAAAAAGAGGTGAGTGTATTAGGCTATATGTCATTTTAACATACAATTTTGTAGAGTATTTTTATTTTTTTTTAAGAGCCAGAGCAATCAAAAGTTTGGTTTGGTAGTGTTTTCTGGTCACAAAGTCTGCATTTAAAAACAAAAACTAAAAACATAATGTTGTGAAATATTATTACAATTTCAAACAGCTGGTTTGATTGAATATATTTTAAAATGTAATCTAATCCTGTGATGCCAAAGCTGAATTTTCAACAGTCATTACACCAGTCTTCAGCATCACATGGTCCTTCAGAAATCAGAAATATGCTGATATTATATTTTTTTGTAACATCGTAAATGTTTTTACTGTCACTTTTGATCCGTTTAATGTGCCCTTGTGGAATAAAAGTATGAATCGTTAAAATAAATTCTTACTGACCCCAAGCTTTTGCCTGGTAGTGTATAATTATAACACATAAAATAAGAGTTTGAGTTTACACAGTATTCAACAAGAATATGCATATACCTTTTGCTTGATGTTTTTTGTTTTTCTAATAAAAATATGAGTCACAATTTATCATACAAACAGAAGAATCACATCTGTTTGTATTTTATTTAAATAATCTGCTTCAATTTATATCTGTTGTATTTTTTGTGCTGACCTTATCTCGGCCATAGCGACGCAGCAGCTTGTATGGCCACTCCATTACAGTCCTCCTGGTCTCCAGATCTTGAAGAACTAGCATGTCCTCACCAGCTTGTAGCCAGTATTGTCCTTTCAGGCCACATCGAACTGAAGCGTCGTTCTGCAGTATAACCACTTTAAACTCGCTCACTAAAATGAAAGAGACACCGGGATCAGAATTAAACATAAAAAGCTGTAATGCAGGTCAACAGTCAACATTTGTGTTTTAAACCAGATCCGCATCAAGGTAGTTCAGTGTTGTCTGTTGGTTTGTAAAAAAAAAAAAAACAGTCTTTATACAGCAATAACATAGGGAGTGGTAAGAGTGGCCTTCAAAGAACATGTCAGCAGTGTTGCCAACAGTGTTGCCAATATATGTATGTATATGAGGTCACGGGCCTACGGCAGGGTGTGGCCAAGCAAAAAATAAAAAAATAATAATATTATATATATATATATATATATAATATTATATATATATATATATATATATATATATATATATATATATATATATATTTATTTTTTTACTTGGCCACACCCTGCTGTAGGCCCGTGACCTCACATTTGTTCTCAGTCATGCGCCTTTGCAGTGAACACACCAGTGTGCCACGCCTGCCATGATACACACCACAATTTCATTATAAGCACCAATCAAGATGGCTGAGAAAAAAAATAATATGAGCAGCACTTTAGAAATTGCTGATTGCAAGAACCTGCATTTAAAGACTGATTTCAGCTTATTATGGGAAATGCATCAAAAGCTATAGAAACAGTCACAGAAACAGACGGTTTCTTTTGTACAGAATGTGAGGAAAGCCTCTTCATAGATGATGACCTGTACTGTGAAACCCACATTCATGCCCAGGCAAAACCACCTGAGAGTCCAGATTTTCTCTGTGTTCTTCTGATTACATCAGGGCACCAACTACTCAGTGCATGAACATCTTGTTTTAACCACGGACACAAAAGTTATACCACAATTCCTGCACAGTTATGTCAACCAGATACTGAGAGACAGTGCATCATCGTGTCGTGTGTTTTTGGAGAATTATAATATCTCTTATCTGGTGTATTTGAGCAGTATATATATACTTTCCTTTACCTGTACCAAATTGACCTGTATTTACTTTGTTTTCATATTTGGTGATTTTTTGTGAAAAATTTAGACTGTAAGAGTGGTTCTAGTGATTTTCTGAGGGAGGGAACCACAGGTCAGCATGAATGAGACATTTGACCACTGTTTGCACTTACATTGTTCTCTGGACATGTAGATCTGATTGTCTTCCATAAGAGGCACTGGCTGTGGTGCACTTTTAGTGTGTTTCTGTGAAATTATAAATACAGTGAGAAACACAACAGCAGGGAGTGGAGTCAAGGATACTGAACGTTAAATAACCAGCTATGTGGCATTTTTCATTGTATTAGGATCATGTATATAACTTTATACAGCTTAAATGGTTCGTTGTTTCATACTGTCCAAAGCTTTTGGGTCCATTTTTTTAAATAGATGTTTTTGAAAGAAGAAAACCGGACCCCAAACTTTTGAAAAGTAGTGTCTAATAAAAACATATCTGCAAAAATCCGAACCTGAAAGGCAATGTTACATATTATGTCCACCCATTCTCCACAGCTTTCTTTCTCTGCTGCAAACACAAGCCTCTTGTCCTCTGTCTCCACGCAGAAAGCAGCCATGTTTTCCCCTGGACACGCCTCTGCATGAGGAGGCAGCTTGACGACAGTCACACAGTCGGCCAGACGGACAACTTTCTTCTCTGGAGGTCGTCTGACCACCACAGATGACCGCTCACGAACGGCCTCCGATAATTCTAACCGTGCAACGCCGTGCCGACTAGCTGGAACAAGGGCCAACCAATATCGCTTCCACTTCTGTTGAGAAACAAATATAACATTATTACTTATATTTATTATTTTCCTTCATCCATGTTTCTGCAATGCAACGACAGTGATATTTATCACATTTAATAAGGTCTAGTCCATTAGGTGGAACTTGTGCTTCAGGTAAAGAACATCCCTCCTATCTAGTTAAACATGAAGTGCACTTTCATGAGGGCGTGGTTTTGTCAATGGAATGTGCTGTAATACAGAAACCAAGGCAGAGATGTTCACACCAAGTTTCAACTTGTAGAGGCAGTCTCGTTCCATCTATCTCATACATACCAGAGAGATCATGCCATGGCATGGTGAGTTATATTAAAAAAGGGAACAATCAAATATTATCAGACTTAAAGTCATTGTATATATTTTATATGACTGCCTTACTTTGTTTCTCCAATCTTTCTGAATACTACAAACCATAATAACCACAACAGTAGTAGGTGTAACATCACTGTAAACAGTTTCTGAACTATTTTAATAAAATCGTTTAATTCAGTAGTTTTAGACTTGAGGTTAACAAACATAAAAACACATCTGCTTGTTTTAAATACCAAAAAATAAATGGCAACGCTCTAATGGTGTCTTACCTCGCCGTGTTTCTGATGTTGTAGGTAAACTTCTCCTTGTTTCCTGTGTGTGTCCATGTCTGCTTACTCTGACAGCTCAAAAAAGTTCTTTAACAAATGGTTTATCCTTTCCAAGCACAATCTGTTTCCTCCTTTAACTGTTAACACATATTACCAAGCCTATTACATGAGTTAAGAGCATTGTAAACTTAGACTCCACCTCTTAAAGTAAAAAAAAAACAGCCACTGTTGGATTTAGTGCAATGACTATTCACTAGATTTATGTCTGGATTATAAATTTGAATGTTTTTCTTATTTCCTGAACATTTATGGCTCAGTTTGGCCTAATCACAATATATAAATAAACATCAAACAGCTGGATAATATGACAATCTTCTAAAAACCTTTAATTATACTATATAAATAACCTGCTTTTTGGTTTTGGAGTGAGCATCTTCACTTTATACTCCACCTCTGAATCACTCTCTACAGTTGAACATTGATTAAGTATAAATAAATGTATTAAGATAAAAATATGATTTCGTTTTAAATTGCTAATTAGAATCATGCCCATTTTAAACTATGTACTTCAGAACAGCAGAGGGCTGTAAAACTGCATTAAATTGTGTTCTATATTTTTGAGGGCATGAACTTCACTATTAAATCAGCAAAAGTAGATGGAGCAGTTTTTAATATTGAAGAAGCCTTGTGATTCCAAAGTGTTTCCAAAGTTGGATTAGTTGGGTAACCCAAATAGTGCTCTAATCAAATACATAATAAAATGTAAAGAGTCATACAAAGAAAATTGACCTTCTGGCTTTGGAATGGTTTAGGCTGTCAAGTAAATGAAGTGACCACAAGACAAAAAAATGTTATTTGACTAAGTATGTACTCTACATTTATTTAGCGTATTTATCTTGACAGTATTTTCATATGGTGACCAGTTTTCATCATACAATATATATGGGGTGCCTTTTTTGCTTTAGACTTTGGGTAAAATCTCATTTAAAAAATATTATATTTGCACCATTTTTAATCAAAATGTATTTAGAATATATTTTTTAAAACAAAATATTTTTACCCTACTGATTCTTCTTAAATTTCTCAATAACTGAATTTATGTGATCATTAGGTTACACAACTCGGATATGAACAATTATAGTGACACAATATATTGACATTTAACATTTTAAATCATTTAAAATAAAGCATGTTTCTTTGTAAACCCTCCTTAAGCAAACACAAAGCTAGCTGAAACATTTTGTACAGCCTCCAAACTTCATTTCAGAAGTATTGTACATGCACAGACTGGCACACAGACATAAACTCACAGCCTCACAGACAAACTCAGTATTATCTTATGTGTAGTGAGCAATAGTCTATGAACAGTCATTCACATAAACATCTTTCAAAACTATTACTTATTGAAGGATTAACCTGTCATCATCCTCCAACATAATTCAACTGTTGAATGTCAGAGCATTAAGGTAGAAAGAAATAGCCACAACAGTGTGTCCAGACTCACTTCATCGTGATTGCTTTTCATAATTGTTCGACAGAACTCTGGGCAAATTTATAGTGTGTCCTCGCAAGTAAGGGATATCTGAACACATTTAATGCAAGGACAGTTAATATGGTAAAAGGTCTGCATATATTTAGAAAGAGTGTCAGAACAGTACCAGGGTTTCTGCAGGATTTTTAAGCTCAAATGTAAGACTTTTAAAGACCTTTTAAAGACCTGAAGACATACAATTAATACCATATGGGATAGGGCAACGTCTATAGTACCATATAAAGTACCATAAAATACCATTACAATGTACTATAAAAAGCATAATTTACAGTTCAGACACAAGTTTTCACAAAAAAAAAGTTTTATAAAATGATCAAATTTACACTTCAGCCTTTAAAGTCAAAATATTAATTAAGATATTAATTTAAACTATTATCATCAATAAATTATTAGGTTAAATAACATAAATTAGGGGTGTGCGATATTGATTAAAAACAAGATGGAAATGAATAATTTCCATTAAGTTTTATGAGATTTTTTTTTACCTTTAAGTCATTTAAGTCACAGCATTAGTAGAATTTATCTTTGCAATGCAGAGTAAACAAAGAAGCTGCATTAGAAGTGTCATTTACATGTATTTACACACGGTTTAATGCAGCTTAGTTACAGTTAACCTGCAGTTACAAATGCATTAATAATGTTTTAATATTTTCAACATAAAATACTGAAAACTGATGTTTGGAATTATACATATAAAAAGAAAAGATACCACCACGCCAGTAGGCAGCAAGTCACTGTTAATAAGTGAGTGATTGAACTGAATCATTTAAACGGTTGATTAATTCAGGAACAAAATAGGGTCCTTTTGTTCAGAGCCGCAAAACAGCGATGTGGCTGTGTTTGAAATGCTTTTTTTTTTGTTGGAGAAATAGACCAAAAACAGGAAATATTGTGTCTAAAATCTCTTAATATTTAGGCCTAATATTAACAATCATTTAACTGTTGTTTAAAATCTAGATCACATTTGTAATCACGCTTGCTTTTAGAGAAACAAAAACAGCTCTGTTCATGTACATAAGCACTGGACATTGAATGTGCAGCGCTCATGTTTATTCAATAAAATCATAACATTAGCTCTTTTTTTTTCTTAAGTTTAATCGTCACATTGAGCCATATCGCAATTCTGGTCTTTCCGTCCACATATTTAAGACCTCTTGATATTATAATCAAGACTTACAAGTACAATTTAAGACATTTCTTAATACCTCTGGGGCAGGGTATCTTGTTAAAAAAAATCATGGTAAATTACCTTATGGTAAATAATTGTATAGCCAGCAACGCAATATAAATAGCTTAAAAGATTAAATGGAGTAAAAAGAAACTGATGCAACACTCTACAATTATATAAATACAACATCCATGAATCAAAAATTCTGAAACTTTAGCATGAAATACTCCTTGTTTTTATAAGAATAATACAAACCTTTTTTTCCAAAAGGTGGAGCAATTTCGCCATGACATGCTTTTCATTCTTAAGTGTCTGATTAAGCAACACATTGCATGTTTGTCTGCAATTGGTAATCCAAATAGAGCTCTAAGCAAATATATAATCAAATGTAAGCAGTCATACAATGAAAAATTAATGTCTAGGCTCTCCAGTCAATGGAGTAACCACAAGACCTCCTTTCACTGTTTTAAGTTAGAAAAGGTACTGCTGACAATTTACAATATACTGCATCTGTCAATTATGGGAATAGTGCACCTAAAAATGTAAATTTGCTAAAAAACAAACAAAACCTTTTACTCAGGCCATCCAGGATGTATACGAGTTCATCAGAATAGATTTGGAGAAATGTAGCATTATATAACCAGTGGATCATCTGCAGTACATGGGTGCCGTCAGAATGAGTCTCCAAACAGTTGATAAACATCACAATAATCCACAGGACTCAAGCCTATCATTTAACGTCTTGTTAAATGAAAAGCTGCATGTTTGTTATTAACAAATACATCAAGGCAACTTCAAACAGTTGTTTACTGCAACCATAATATTGCTTTTTCCAATTAAAAAAAGTCATTTAGTCTGAAACAGGAGAGGAATATGCACAGATCAAGCACCCATTTCAAGCAAGAACAGGCCAAAACATTTACAAACAAATATGTTGGTTAATTTAGATGTGAGAGGACAACAGGGGATGGACCTTCTCACTGGAAGAGAAGTTGTTTTGGTCAGATGTGACGGTTTAAAGTTGTGTGGATGCTTTTATCAGCTGTTTGGACTCTTATTCTGACAACTCCCATTCACTGCAGAATATCCATTGGTGAGCAAGTGAAGTAATGCTTAATTTCCCTGAATCTGTTCTGATGAAGAAACAAACAAACATACTAAATATTGTAGAAACATTATTTTCTGTAAAGTTGCTTTGTAACGATTCGTATTGTAAAAAGCGCTATACAAACTTGAATAGAAAACTCATCTACATCTTGAGCGACCCGAGGAGGAGTAAATTCAAGCAAATTTAGATTTTTGGAACAATGCTCTGACATTCATATGTCATGATATAGACAAATTATTTGGAAAAGAACCCATTATGTTGCATCTGAACTTGTTTTTTCATCATAATTTTAGAATACTGAAATAGCCATTTAGCTCAGTGGTTCCCAATCCTGGTCCTGGAGAACCCCCAATACTGCACGTCTGAGTTATCTCCCTATATTCAAACACACCTGATTCAACTCATTAGTGAAGACTCCAAGACCTCCAATGTTTCAGATGAGAGAGACAACGAAACCGTGCCATTTGATGCTTTTAATCTTCTGCAGGCCTCTAATGACCAGTCCAGTTTTGCGTGTGGAACTGTAAAATCTCACTGGTCGACTATTTTATCTCCTCTGACAGATAGAAGTTTACTTTATTTTGAATGCACAAACACAAAAAGACATCATGGGACAGAACATCATGTCCAAGAGGGAACCTGCTTGTTTTATTAGATTTTTTTTTCCATTTTTGTTAATGCATGTTGCACACTGTGACAGAACAACGAAGGAAGGAGAAAAGAAACCGGAAAAAAAGTTTCTGTGAAAATCCCTCAAAAGTTGTCAGCTGCCACCAGTTCAGTCCATCATAGAATGGTCCACCCGTCAACAGTCCTTGTACTGTCAGGTTTCCTTTGTCCTAACCCTTTCCCCTCCCACTCTTATGACACACACCTCCCCACCAAACTTCCTTTGAAAGAAAAAAGAAAAGACAGGAAAAAAAGGAGATGGCAATGAAACGGGGGCAATCTGCTAGTCACTATCACAATAGTGGAAACCACATAACTGTTCCTCTGAGATTAATACAAAGATCTTCCAGGAGAACTAGTCACAATCTGCAGCGGTCCAATAGGAACATTACACTGAGTAACCCGCCCACGTTATTCATGGAGACAGACAGAAATAAAAAGCTTATAGAAGAGCATCCAGCAACCCCACCCCCCACCCACAAGCCCCACCCCATCAAAGCCCCACACAACCCCAAGAAGATTGAAGTATGTGTGAGGGTGACCCCTGGCCACCAGCGGTCACATAATGTCTCTATAAAGGAGCCCCTAACTGGAGGGACTCTAGTATTTCACGCCTGGAACAAACTCCTTGGCCTCTGGGTTCAAGCTGCTCTTGCGCTGTAGAAGAAAAAAACAGATAAAGTACATATCACAACGTTAAAATCTCACCAATGTTTATTTGAAATCTACAAAGTGGTTTCCTTTCAGGAAGGATTTGAGATTTGTTTCGCTTAACTGTAAATCGAATCATTACGCCGTAATACTTACTGCAATGTCTTCTGCGTTTCCGTCGCTGACCGACAGCCCGCTAAGCTGCTGTTGGATCTGCCCTACTCCAGAAGGAAGGTCTCTGGCAGGAATGAACCAATCCTGATCCTCCTCCTCCAACATCTCCTGGAAACAGCGCTCAAGAAACTCCTGCTCCAACAGTTCCTCCTCCACCTGCAGCAAGATGTCCGAGCCATCAAAATGTAGTGGTCATTGGCTACTGTATGAATTCATATTAGACATGCAAGTAATTCAGCCGATTATGCCAAGGTTTGTTTAAAATGTGTATGAATTGTAAGGTTCTTTTGACTTGCTGTACAGTTACAGATGGAGAGAGCACACACTGCAAATTGTGGGGGAAAAAAAACAAGCAAATCAAAAAACAAATTAAACTGCAAATGTGAAAACAAATCGGACGGAGTAACTTGAGACATGGAGTAACAACAGTCGTGGCAGTCAGTATGCAGCAACAACTCAAACATGCTCGCTCTCAGTCTCTCAGCCAATCTCATCAGATTATTTTGTTGATATAGCAATAAACAGTGGTTTCAAAAAAAAAGAAAAAAGAAAAGTACAACACAGGAAACAAATCAGCACTAAAATACACTATCAGCATCATAAAAAAAAAAAAAACACCATATTGCATTAGTTTCATTCACTTAAAACCATCCCCTACACTACAGTTCTCAAATCTCGCTCTTGCATGTGGCCAAAAAGGAAAATGCTGCCTTTTATCGCATTGAGCCAACTCGGATGGCACTGACACAAAACACTATTGCTTCATAAGTAACATGACCAACCACAACGCGGCATGACCGCAAAAGGGATTTGAAAACTACAGCACAAGGCAAGATTAATTAACAGTGAATGATTTTTGCTACACTAAATCACCATCCACTTCTCTTGGAAGGAAAAGGAAAACTCTAGCATCCAGCCTTAACTGCTGTTCTCAGATTTGGGTTGATTTTTGCATGTGATTCGTCTTTTCAGGCAAATGCATAAAAATGACACCTTAGCTGACTAAACATGTAAGCTCAGTTTACTGAGAGTAGATGGTGCTGATAGAGAAGTGGAAATCAGATTTGTGTACTCTCTGTTATATTTACCAAACAACAACAAATACAAGAGCAGCTTCTGGGTTTTTCTCAGCTTTTCACTTTCATTTGATTCTAAGCATGCGACGAAAATTTTGAATCTTTTTGGTTGGCCAGTTTTAGTCAAATAAAAGCGACGAGAACACCTCACCGCAAAAAAAATGTGGCATTGACTAAATGTGACTAATGTCTGTGACAACCACTCATATATATAAATTTATCAGGTTCACACTGACCTGTCTATTGTACTCCTCCTCGTTCTCCATCCACATGTACTCTGCGAAGGGGTTTGCGTCCCCCTCCTTGTGTCCATTGACCACATTCTCATCCTTCCCCGATCCGCTGCCTCCTCCTGGCGTCTTTGCTACCTCTGGACTGTTAATATCAGCAGGTTCTGGGGGTGGAAAAAGCTACATTAATACCAATACTGATCCCATTCTTAGTTCATAGTATGAAAATTTATGGGGCACTGGATACAATTAGTTTAGATTGTACACATCGTAAAACTTCACTCATTAATGTGCATGTGTTAAATGAACTATTCAAGTTAAAAAAAAACACACACATTCAAGTCATTGTTATCACAGTAAGAATGATTAGCTCCTCTCTGTTTGAGTGTTTTAGTGCATAAACACAAAACTTGCTAGCAAATTAGACGTTACAAAATTGAAGGCGCTGTAAATGCTTAAGCTCTTCTAATACCTGCGACACGACACAGTGGGTAAACACACGGTTTAAAGAACATTATATAACTACCTGTTACTAAATATCGGTGTGTTGCATAAATGAGACAAAGAGGAGGTCAGTCGACACCATCTTTCTCCACATGGATGTGATTCATTGTAACATGAGGCCTTGTTAAGGCTCCAGAGAAAACCATCTATAGTATAAACCATTTAAAAAAAGTCTCCAATCAAAACGAATTCATTTTTTAGCTGCAAGATGTGTCATATCTTCGAATAAAACACTTGATCTAACTTTACGTTTGTGAGCGTGTATCGCGAAGCTAAGCGTGTTAGCTCGAGCCATAACAGGAACAGCAGTCTTTCCACGTGAAAAAAATGTTGCCTGGCGTTGCCGAGCCAAGTTTTCATGTTATTTGAATCCTACTGAAGCAGAACCGGACGCCAGTTGTTTGAAATAGTTAGGTTTTAAAGGATTCGTGAAGTAAATAAGGGAGCATGGTGGATGCGTGAGTGAGTGAGTTAGCCACACGACTGACTGCATCACACACATCTCACTAGGCCTCCATCTACACTGCGCTTTACGCGAACTCGGTCAAGAGCGCATATAACGGCGTAATTAGCTATAGATTGCACGCTAAATGTGTCGATTTATTTCTGTGTGGCTACTATTCGGATTCGGCGATGGCTACCATTTTACAAAACAAAGCGTGAGACCAGCACACTGCACTTAAAAAGTCAAAAGATTAAACATGAGTCCTTTTGAAGATTTGGGCTGTTAAGAGGACTTACCCGGCATTGTAACGCTTCTGACCCTCTAAATCTATCGCCAAATAAATCGACTAAAGAAGTAATTTTCCTGTTTGCAGCGACAACCGTTACCTGGCTAGATTTTAACCCTACGTCAGAGTGCTCATGTGGGCCTTTCACACAAACATGTCGCTGGCGCCTCCTGAGGGTCATCGTCGGTATTTACTCGGAATGGCCAGGAAGCTGTCGCATGCTTTTCAAGTGAATGATTCTAACGCATTGACCTCTTTTGCGTAATTTTAGAAAGCTAGATCAATTCGCATTCATTCAGGTGTGATTTTTAAGAGCCATTAATAAAATAAAAATAAAAACGTATCTATGATTTTCGTAAATGTGTCAGTTTCTTGTTCTCTCCTTAAAAAAAACACACACATTAGAACGTATTATTAAACATATTAGTTATAATTAATATGTGATTTATTTTTTTATTTTTTTGAAAGGCACATTCGGGAGGGTTTTACCTGTATGCAAATTCAGTGGAAAAATACTTGGTTTTACGCCAAAACATATCTCTTTGCCTGTACTTGAATGTGGCTTGGGTAGGAACATTAGAGCCTGAATGCACAAGCACTGACAAAAAACAAATGTAAGAACATTGTTGTTTTATTTGGACAGATGCGCTGACATAGCTTGCATAAAGCATCATGAGGTGTAACCTCTTATGAAATAGTGTCATCATTAACCCAGATTTTGATCTGATATAACACACTCAAATGTTTAACAACCTAGTAAGTGATTTAAAAAAATAATTAGTACAAAGACACTCATTTACAGCATTTTAAGATAAAGAACAAGGACCCAGATTTTAAAATAACTCCCTGCTGTGCTGAATAACTTACTACACAAGCTGCAGATCAACTACATAATGAATGCTAATAACATCAACATATATTCATCATTCTCTTCACAGCGCTCCCTGGTGGTCTAGTGGTTAGGATTCGGCGCTCTCACCGCCGCGGCCCGGGTTCGATTCCCGGTCAGGGAACGATAACTTTTAAATTAAAAACGTGCCATTTGATTTATTTAATCTTCTGCATGCTTCTAATGACCAGTCCAGTTTTGCATGATGCACTGTAAAATTTCACTGGTCTACTGGTTTATATCCTCTGACAGATATGAGTTTACTTTAATTTACTTTATTCTACATGCACAAACACAAAAATACATCATGGGACAGAACATCACGTCCAAGAGGGAACCTGCTTGTTTTATTCGAAGGTTTTATTTTGTTCAAAATAAATAATTTTCCTGCTTGCAGCGACACCGTTCCCTGGCTAAATTTTAACCCTACGTCAGAGTGCTCATGTGGGCCTTTCACACAAACATGTCGCTGGCGCCTGGCGCCTCCTCATACTCGGTATTTCAGAAGATGATTACAAAATGGTCAGGAAACTGTCGCATGCCTTTCAAGTGAATTCAAAGACGCATTGACCTATTTCGAGTATTTTTAGAAAGCTAGTTTCATTAACGCCATTAATGAAATTTCAGATTTTAATTCATGATTTGATCAGTGATATATTCATCGATAGACCTATAGCGCTCCCTGGTGGTCTAGTGGTTAGGATTCGGCGCTCTCACCGCCGCGGCCCGGGTTCGATTCCCGGTCAGGGAACGATTATCTTTTACGTGTAACCCAAAATGATCAGTCAAACAATATATTTTATTTCGTTTTCAACAGGTTTGGGACACCTAGGATGAGTAAATGTGACACAGGACCACAAAACCAGTCATAATCGTCAATATTTTTTAAAATTAAGATTTATACATCATCTAAAAGCGGAATAAATAAGCTTTCTATTGATGTATGTTTGTTGGGATAGGACAATATTTGGCTGAGATACAACTATTTGAAAACCTGGAATCTAAAGGGTGCTATAAATTAATAAATAAATAAATACAAATATTGAGAAAATTACCTTTAAATCTTTAAATAAACTTTTTTTCAACCTTTAAAGTTGTCCAAAGGAAGTTAGAAATGCATAGGCCTATTACTAATCATAAATTAAGTTTTTATATATTTACAGAAGTAATGTACAAAAAATCTTCAAGGAGCATAATCTATATCCTAATGGTTTTTGGCTTAAAAGAAAAATCAATCATTTTGACCCATACGATGTATTGTTGACAATTGCTACAAATATCTCTGTGCTGATTATGACTGGTTTTGTGATCCAGGGTCACAAATGATGAAAGAATTATTCATTTTTAGATGTCCCTTCAAGGCCAAGTGAAGTGCATTGTGGTCTCTCACAACTCTCAGATCTAACTTGCATATATACAGGAACATGTTTTAAACATGAATGACATCCGGCTTGTGGTTTTTTATCCTTTTTGGGCTTGATGGCTCCTAGTACTTTTATTGTATGGGAAAAAGCACAAATTCTAATTTCTTGAAAATTATTAAATATAAATGTGATTTGATGTGAAAAAATCTATCCATCTAAATTATTTTTGTATTTATTTATTTATTATTTTTTTGTGGGTGAATTAACTCTCAAAAACTGTGATCTGGGTTTGTCACCTCAGTGATTTTGACCTTTTTAGCAGTAGCCTATCTAACAATCAAAACAATGTTATATAATTTAATATACAATCTATAATTTTCAGAACATCTGATGAGCTGAACTTTTCAAGTTCATTGCTGGATTTTTAAGTATAACTAAATGTTCCAGACTTAAAGAAGTGTTAACTTCTGCCGCTCAATAAATATATAATTTTATAAAAGGAGAAAGACAAACACATAATACTTCTTATGACATTGTTTCATAGTATTTTATTACACAGATAATGAAAATAAACGATATTTAAGGGGACAAAACTGTGAAGATATTAGGCTGAATAGACCTCAGATGTATTTTTCTGTACATTGCATCCTCTGACGAAAGACAGATGATGGTTGTGATAAAGACAAGGAATTTTTTGAGACCACTCATATACAGATAAAGCAACAGAAGCGGATTCCATCTCTAAAACCATCTGGATGCTGCTGTTGTTCACAAGGCACTGACCAACATCCACCTTGTTATGAAGACAAAACAAAAATATCAATTCACTGATAGGTTAGACTCAAATAGTCAAATATGTGAAAACATAGATGACTGAAATAAAGTCCAACTCTCAAATGTTATTACATCATTTCCAAACAACCTGATGCATTTGAGTTTTTCTTATTATATATGCTGTTAAAACATTTTTATTGTTCTACCTTGCTTTCATGAAGTATCAGAGCTCTGTAAACTTGTCCAAAAGGCTTCAGCAGCCGTAGCACTCCTGAAGCAGCACTGGGCTGATTGGGAACATTACATACAACCAGCAAATGGTCCATAGCTGTCAGCAACCCCTAAAAGACAGTGGGACTTGTTCAAGAATAGATTAAAAGTGTTATTTTTTATTATCATTAAGTTTTAATTTGAATATTTGAAATGGCTCCAGAACAAGTGATGTACTTGCATTTGACAATGATGGCCCGACAAAAGCATGAAACACTGACACCTGAAGTGAAAGTATGCATTAAACTCAGGAAAGTAAATAAACAAATGAAGTATTTATGAAGTATAAACCAAAAAAGTAATTATGTGAGAAAATGTTAATAATAAGATTGTTTCCATTTATTCATTAGTGTGTCAACTCACAGGTGAACTAAAGTCAACAGTTTGGGACACCAGCTCCAAACTTTGCTGTCTCATGTGAACTGGGATAGCAGAGTAAACCTTCACCATCTCCTCGGCTGAGAATGAAGCTGGAAACACCAGTAAAGCCTGGAATACATACACACTGATATAAAAGTGCTGTATTTTACTGGAAATTACTTTAGAAAAAAATTACAAAAAAAAAAAAAAAAAAACAAAAAAAAAAAACAAGTGTAACAAGCATCCTAAAAAGACACATATCTTCTTCCATTCTAGACAGGTTGTTGTGTAAACCTCGGTTGCCATTAAAACCTCAACTGGTTGACCAAACGGAGATGCCATTTTGATGAGTTCACTCTGAGAGTAATCAAGAGGGATTCCAGACGCACGAATCACACCCTTCTGTTGGAAAACAAGGGAACAATAAGAAAAAAAGTGAACTGCTTTGTTAAAAGAGAAGAGTTCGTAATGTTTCCTAATGTAAACATTGCAACTCTCAGGCCACCAGAGGTCTCTCTTTCACATTTGTTTATTTGTCATCCGGGACTCTCACTGCTAAGTATTCGAGATGTCTGGTATTTGGTATTTTCAGCCAGTAATGTTGAGGCTAAACTGATACTTTAATAATTTAATTGTGGTTTTTCAATCATTATGGAGGTAGTGATCACAGTTCACACTAGAGAATTAAAAAAAACTTTATAAAACAGCTTCAATAAGAGTTTTGCTTTAAGGGCATGATGTTCTGTTTTCACCTTAATGACACCAATAATCATCAGTATTTAGGCCTATACCTCCCAGAACTTACAGTTTGTGCTGATGTTCTTGCAGTTGTCTTATTTACTGGCATCTGAATGTTGATGGATTCAGCGGCTACTTCTGATTTTGCAGATTTGACTGGAAACTGATGACCTTTTGTCATGGCAATGTAATTGTTGGCTCTGTGTGGAGAGGACAAGGGTTTTCTTGTTGTAGAATGTATTGCTTTATTACAGTCTAAAGAGACAAAGCTGTGCCTTATGCTGTGTTTTGATCGAGGTGGGATATAGACTGAACCAGTCCTCCAGCCGGAGTCCTCAGCAGGCCGATCTATCAGCAGATAGATAGATAGATAGATTAACATTTTAGATGATGTAAGCTGCACTGTTATTGATGTGTTATATGTAATAATAACTCACATGATGAATGTATTGTTCTTAGTGTTCTAGATTGGGTCGAGAAGCGCTTATAAATGACTTTAGCTGGCCGACATCTTTCAGGGCTGAGAGATCTCTGACCGTTTACAATCCTCCGATTCCTCTGTTCCCCATGAGTGCATGACGACTCTCTGGATGATTCCACGTGATCAGATGAGATCCATCTAGCATGGCCATATTCAATGTCCTTTGTTCCTTTGTGCTGTTGAATTTCTTGTATAATGAAGGGGAGATTCTCTGTTGTTAACTGGTTGTCTGGGCAGTGACTGAGTAATTCTAGATCCTCAAGAGAAAGGCCGAGGCTGGTTAAAGCTTTGATCAGACTTTGTGCTGGATGCTGGAGCATTGTTTGTTGCTTTGGCTCTTCTTCAGGAGGCATCATTGCTTTGGCTGTCACTGACTGGTATTGGGGACATTGTAAATGGTTGGGACTGAATCTAAAAAGAGCTTCCTCAGATGTGGTGTTATTCATGACGGGACCTAGTGTTTTCTCCTGAATAATCTCTTTTGCCAGAAGTGCATGCCTCTCTTTTCTGGCAGTGACTGAATTGATTTCTGTGACTGCTGTTGAAGGATGCCTAACCATGTGAGGTGTGGAGTACATGTTTTTAAACCCCCCTGGGCACTGGTGCATGCTAAAAAGTGAGGATCTTTGAATGCCAACAGGCTGTAAGGGATTTAAAGGAACAAATGGGTTCCCATTACCGCTATTATTTCCGGATGCAACATTATGAATCAGGTTCAAAATTAGCTGAGTTTCAAGTTGGGCTAGAGTCAACAGGAAAGCTTGTGCTGTTCCAAAGAGTGGAGGCACACTGGAGAAAACACTTCTCATCTGAGACAAACCCACTGGCCTGGGATTGATCTGAGCAGCTTGTGGAAGTCTGTGCGGGGAAAACGATAGAAAAACAAGAATATCTGAATCATTCAAACTTGTACATTCAGCAATATTCATTCAGCCTATTTGTTTTCTGGATCTATTCATTTAGAAATGATTGAAAAGAAAGCCACATTAAATTAATGTTCATAATTTATTGTTTATTTTGAAGTAGTAATTATGATTTGAAAAACTTTTCTCTGGCATTTAAAGTGCTATGGGGTAGCCAACATATATATAAAAAAATAATAAATCATAAAAACAAACACTTTGTATCAAAGAGAGTAATAAAGTCTCTTAAATATCAGGTAATTTTACCTTTTTATGACAAGGCAAGCTTATCTTAGGGTGTAATATGTCATGTGGTACAGCTCCCGAGAACATAATGATATCTTATAAATAATCTTTACGTATTTATTTATCATTTATGATATTTTGTGATAAATATATTCATTTTCTTTTTAATCTACGGTCTGCTCATTACTCAAATGACAATAGAAAAAAACATGTGTTGATAAGTTTAACATTAACAACTGAGCCATTAATTCTCATTGATGCTCAACATTTGCTCCCAAGTAAGCTTATCACAATATAAACTGTGAAGTAGTTCCTTAAAGCTTAGTGAAAGTGCAGCTAGTCTCAATAGAAGAGAGGTCAACTTCCTGAAGGCTTTCCATCAGACATGTGCTCACTTCATTACGTATAATTAATAACACGCCAGCAGGGTGTTCTTCAAACACTGTGACAACATGTCCTTGTAACATGAGCAAGAGGTGAAAGACATTTGTCTAGTGTAAAGTACCACACAGCTGCCATAGTTCCACAGCCACAACCACATGGTCTCCAACATGTGTGCTCTCTCCTGGACAGATTTTGTATATTGGGTCATCTATTTAAGAATATTTTTTAAAGAAGTGTTGACAAAACACAAATTATTCAAAAATCTGTCCAAGAGAGTGCAAACATTTGCTGAATGTCCACAGTTCAATGCATAAAATTAATAAATGTTTCAGTTTTTTTGTGGAAACATGCACCTGTTCACATAAAAATTCTAAAAGTATGTTAAAAAAAAACTGTACTTAACCAATGAAGAGTACAATTTCATGACTTAAGTACACATTTTAAAAGCACACTGTAATTTTTTTCTTAAATCTTTGCATTTAACTGCAAAATTGCATTTGATATAAATGTAATTATAACATTTTCATTGACTCTTAAATGACATGCAGTCAAGTGCAAGTAACCATTTCATTCGGTTCTCACTTAAGTACATTCTGTAATAAGTACTCTTTTTAAAAGTATTCTAAAGTGTACTTCTTTTTCAAAAGGGTATTGCCAGTGCTGGAAAGTGACAAATTCGAGCTTACTGTCTGGTGGCCAGTGCGTAATTCTAATGAATAAAACTAAATGTTAAAGTTAATGTTGTTTAGCAAATCTGTCAGGAGAGTTGCTGACACAGCAGCTAATTCTCTAAGATGAGACAAAAAGTTAATGCGCCAAAGCACATTTTGTCAACTCTTCACATTTGACTTCCTGATGAAATATTGGCTACTTTAGATGATCTGTTTGTCCTTGGTGCTGCTGTTGAAGCTAAGCAGACTCTGTGGTATCAAATGAACAGTGTGTTTAAGTCGGACAGATAAGAAAGATATGCTAGGTGACACATTGGAAGTAGAAGACAAATGTAATTGAATTCAAAGCAGTCAGAGAGATTCCATTGACTCCCACTCTGCATATTAGAGAGCAACATTTTTTTAAACCGTATTATTTCAACAAACTAGAACAGCGTATGTTCCTAAGTGTGATCTCTGGCCGCAGCTGACCTGTAACTGAAATATCAAGTGTAACAAGAATCAGCATCTGCCAGCTTGCTTTCCTAAAGACATCATCTCAGAGTAAGACTCACTCATCGGTCACACATCTATTTAAGAAATCTTATTTATAGATATGATCATCTGATGCAGGATCGCTCCCAGAAGTATGTTCATATACACACATTCAGCAGATTCATACATTCATCAACTTTCACATAAGGACTAACAGCAAGGGAAGTCATGTAAATGTCATGATCTGTTTGTTATTGCAGGGATCGCATGGTGGCCTGAAGACACTGTGCAACATGTTGCTCAGCAGATGGTGCTAAGTTAATAAGCTGATCTGATTTACAACTCCTGGACAGATATTCATCGTGTTGTCTTCATTCCTGGAAGGTGGGAACACTGGAAAAGTCCATGCTGGTCATTCAAGGGCATCCCATTTCATTAAACTAAACATAAACGTGATGATAGAATGACAGTATTCGAAAACGAACAATAGTCCTGCTCTATTATATAGGATATGGGGTTTTAGCACCTTCTGGAAAGAGACCAGAAGTATCTACGCTGTTAACTCATAGAAATGTTAATGACCCAGCCCCTCGAAAAGGCCAAACATACTGAATTACACAAGCCTCGCCTGAAAAAGGTCTCTATTACATCTAAATATGGAGGTGGGGGGAATCCTGTCGCTCTGGTACATGACGTCCTCAAACACATTACCCAGAGCAGTATATCCTCTGTTGTCAGTGCTTGTAAATCTGTGCTATGTACTCCATGAGATACTGGACAGGACTAGAGAAGGGGAATCTCATTTATGCCACTCTCATCAATTTCCATGTGTGTACCTACATAAATAAGATGTTTTAAATATAAATTTAAATAAATAATCGACATGTGCCCAAATTATGTCCCAACATCAAATTATTATTTTTTTCTATCATGTTCAATTATTTCCTTAAATGTCTTCACTATGTTTTGACAAATATCAGTCTATAATAATATAATATAATATAATATAATATAATATAATATAATATAATATAATATAATATAATATAATATAATATAATATAATATAATATAATATAATATAATATAATAGAATAGAATAGAATAGAATAGAATATAATATAGAAATACAAATTATTGGATAAAATGTGAAGTAATTTGTTGTAAATTGGAGATAAAACTGAAAATTGTCTGTCTGTGGGCAACAAGAGACAGAAACATGCATGTGATTTTGACTTGAGAACAAATTTTAAGGCTTTGACACACTTGTCTTGTTAAAGTTCACAATGGATGCAAAAAAAAATTCTCTGCTTTTTCTCGCTATTCTCTGGACGCCAAAACAGTTCACAGTCATACTATGCTTGTGAATAGTGACTTTTGACTCATGGTTTCTTATCCAATTAAGGTTTTGTTTCTTTAAAACCTCTCAGGACTGATACAGAAGCATAACAGCTATTTTCATCTTAAATTAGAAAGTAACAAAGCCAAGCCCTATTATAATACCTCATATTCTGATAAATGATATCTGCCTGTCACATCTAACTAGCAATAGATTTGTACCCTGAAGTACAAATTAAATGAAAAAAGATCATGATATAGGTCAAAATAAGAAATATAGTCACATTGTGAGAAATATAATATGTGTAATTATGAGAGAAAATGTCAATAGTGAAACATTCTCGGCATGAGAAAGTCACAATAACAAGAAATAAAGATGTAGTTGTCAGATAGGCATAATAGGCATAATGTGAGATACAAGGTCTTATTAATAGATAAAATATGATTAATTTCATGTATCCCATTCAGAGAATGTAGTGTGGCACTGAATAATATAATAAAGGATCATAGTAGAGTGATGACACCAGCTGTCAACCCTCAAAATAAACACCTCTCGGTTAGAAATCAGCTATAAGCTTTATAACAAGATAGAGATGTGAAAAAGACTGTGTGTTTAAATGTATAACAGTATGTAAAAAGCCTATTTCAAAATAATTAGAGGTCTCATTCATTCAAAGGCACTTCTAACAAAATCCTTATAAATACTCACATGTTGGCTTTAGTTAAAGTTGAGCTGGAGGTCATTTTTCTTCGGAGTGAATTCTTCATTATTTATCACTTTAGATTTTTCTAAACTGTTCCTCCTGATTGTCATTTCAGATGAACACCAAAAACTACCATTTGAACATCATTATCACACACAGATTATTTAATCCCAATTCAAAATGTCCTTTGGCTCCTTCTTTAAACACTATCCTACTCCTCACTCCAGTCAGACACACACTGTAACACATTCTTTGGTCTGACATGTTTTCATCCCCCAGACTCTCACACATGCTTGCCCTCCCAACACCAGCCCCTATCATTTCCCTCAAGGCTTTCCTCTTTGCATTGGGAGCACCTCTGCAGCCATACACTCTCTCCTACACACTTCACATGATTAACTATACATGACTAGGTAATGATCAGCACTGTATTTTCAGGGGTCAAGTTAAAAAAAGTGGAGAGCATAAATGACTTGATTACAGGATAGATCTTTAAGGTGTCATGCATCGTTTAGTTTTGAACTCTGTTATACAATGATGTGAAAGGAGAAGTATGTCTGAACTGACATCATTCTTAAAACAGTAAGGTTCCAGATCTGAGAAGATCCTGAAAAGCACATCCAATAGACACTTTATTAGCCCATAAGCCCATGGGAGGACTTTTAAATAGCAGGGAAGCAACCTTACAATGACAAAAAAACAGTCAAGAAGTACCTACTCAAAAGATTTATTTTGAGAACCTTCTTTAACCCTATGGTACATTTCACATTTTTAATTTAGGAGGAGGCTTATACCTCAGGTTATGAAACCTTGCTCAGGTATGAAACCAGCTTTTAGATTCATACAGCACCATAAATGTCACACATTTTCAGTTCTACTTCCATAAATTTATAGTCAAGGTCAAAATATATGTTACTGCACCACGGTTTTCTACTCAAATATTGCACCATAATATAATTTTGCAGATACAGACATTCTTATAAGAACACATTAATGTTATGGATAAAAAAGTTATAGACATTACACACATATGCAAACACAGTATGTATGAGCATGGGTACATTACCTCAGAAAACGGATGAAATAAAGTCAAAGTTTCTGTTGGCTTGTCGTTTTTGGAAGTGTTTCCTCAATCCACACAAATAAATTGACAAGAGGCAGAGTTATGTCTCATATTTTACTGGCCATCCTGATTTGTTATATTCTAAATGTAGTATTTTTTTATGCTCATCTGAAATCAATAGTCATTTATACATATCTTTTTCACTGATTCTGATTCCACTGATCACTATGATTTTTGTACTAATTTCACCACTCAAAGCTTAGAAAACTAATAAAATGCAAGTAAGATACTGAGAGATTTAATGATTATTCTATCATTAAATATACTTTATTATAAATATATTTTTTTTAAACGAAGGTTTAAAAGATTAAAAGATTAAAAATGTGTGACAAATACCTGCTAGAGTAATTTGATGACTTGTATGTTGCTGACTGACATTTTATGTTTACCCCAGAAGAGTAAATGAGAGACATCTCATATTGTCAACATTATACAGTACTATTATTATTATTGCTATTTTGTGTTTTACTATACTTATTTGAATAGAATTGCACAGATTTGACAAAATAACTTTTCATTATTTTTACCCTGTAATTATCAAAATGTCATTATATCATGAATTAAATTAATAAATAAGTTTTGAGTTTTATGATTCAGTAATTTGTTACCATGAGACTCATGACTCGATCAATGTGTAGTTGAGTGAAGTTTATTTAGGGAGTTTATTTTTTATTTTTGTCACCTTTGGCTTGCTTACTTGGGATTCTAAGTTTCTATTTTATTTTCAAAGCTGCATTGGAAGAATATTTACATCGCTATAAAATATATAAATACAGGAAAGTGCACACCTTACCCCATTCTTCTTTAGTATGTATAAATCATAATTTGACTCTCAAACTAGAACAAATGTGAATAATGATTATTATTAGAAAGAATATTTGACAATCTGTAAAAATGTCAGTGCATGATAACCATGTTTATGACAACACACCATGATTTTCTATTTAAATATTGCACCAAGATTTGCTTGAATGATATGCTGCAGCAATTATGGACATTCATGAGCACACATTAATGACATGAAAAAAAAAACACAGGGACAATCCTATGCCGGAACAATATTTGAGCACACGGACATTTCTAGTTCTCTATACAGATGAAATAAAGAGAGGCAGTTTTGGTGGCTCATCACTGGTGGGAGAAATAAATGAAACAATTCTGTTGTATATTTAGAATGATCTGTCCTCAGTCCAGGTATGACATTAATAATTCAAATACATATTGCAGACAATATTTGGTCATTTTGTGTTTGGTTTTGTTTGTGCGCGGCAGTCGTCCGTGAGGGGCTGTCGCGCTGTTTTGTGTTTATTTTGAGTTTTCATTTAAATGTTTGCTGGTTCGCACCTCCTTCCTCCCGTGATTATGAAGTTTTTATAGTGTTACAGTCACATTTTATGCTGTTGCAAATACCAGCATTCATAAACAAATATTAACACATGACATGAGCTAAAAAAAAGAAAAAGAAAACAGGAACAAACTGATGCAAACACAATATGAGCACAAGTATATTTGTAGTTCATGAACGGATGAAAGGCAGGTTTGGTGGCTTGGTGCTGCTAGGATCAAATTAAATATTTTTTTTTATTATTTTGCATGCTGTTTCTTCAATCCAGGTGTGATATTCGTTTAATTTTAATCAACACAAAAGTGCTTTGTGTATATTTGAACTAACTTTGCTTACAAAATACATCAAATCATACAATGAATGAAACTGACTAACTTCATTTCTGTTTTT
Organism: Carassius auratus; assembly: GCF_003368295.1. NCBI lineage: Eukaryota > Metazoa > Chordata > Actinopteri > Cypriniformes > Cyprinidae > Carassius > Carassius auratus. The sequence goes on from NW_020528509.1 coordinate 165,267, forward strand.
CGTAGCTCTGAACAATATGTACAATTTATCCTTGAAAATAGACAATTCAAGCTCCATACTCAATGAGGACTGTCAGGGACATTTTGGCTCTTTCTTCACTATTGTCATTACAACATTATTCATTATCGTGGGAACACCGATCCATTGTTGGTCTCTTTGGGTAGTTCTTCATGAGAACATCAAACCCAGCTTGGTGTTTCCACTGCACATCACTGTCCTAGAGCTGCTTTATTGTTTTCTTTGCTTAATAAATGTAATTATTAACACATATTTCTATTTAACGGCCTATAAATTGGCTCTCTTTCTCACTGGTCTCTGCTGGACTTTCAGACCTCTCCTCCAGATCTTCATGTGCTTGGAACATTACCTGGCAGTGATTCACCCAGTAATATTCCTCAGATACAAGGGCATCCAGTACAGGATTGCACTGGCAACAGCAGCTTGGGTAACTGCCGTCGCCACAGGCTTGAGACTCATTTTCATTGAAGTACCATTTTTTCCAGATCATGTAATGTTTTTGATTTTTTGCATTGCAGTGATAATAATATCATTTTGCTGTGTATCTGTCCTTTGTGCTTTGAAACGTCCAGGACCTGGTGATCGAAAAAATGTAGAAATGCCCAAGAAAGACAGACACAGTAAAACCGACAGAGGCAGAGCCATTGAGAACAAACAGAAAAAAAAGGCATTTCGAATCATTTTTCATATTTTAGTGTCTATCCTGATTTGTTATTTACCTCTAGTTATAGCCTATTTTATTTGCATATCTAAAATCGACCAGCATTTATATTCCTGTGATATTTTTCCATTGATTCTGTCCATCGCTATGATTGTTTTATTAATTTCAGCACTATTCAGGATGTATAATGATGGCCATCTGAAACACAGAATGTGCTTTTCAAAGCTTAGAGAACTTGTAAAAGAGAAATAAGAAACCATATAACTTCTTCCTTTCTCTAAAATGTTTGAATTTTCATGTACTGTATATAATGTGCGTATTATAAAATGTTTGAATTTTCATGTACTGTATATAATGTGCGTATTATAAAATGTTTGAATTTTCATGTACTGTATATAATGTGCGTATTATAAAATGTTTGAATTTTCATGTACTGTATATAATGTGCGTATTATAAAATGTTTGAATTTTCATGTACTGTATATACTGTGTGTATTATGGACTATACTTTTGTGACAGTGATTTTTTTTATCTTTAAACTAAAAGGCAGTTTTGTTTGTTCTAAAGCTGTTATTGACTTGGAACATTTTTTTTCTAAAAGTGTTGATGCAAAGTGCAACAAATGAATGCAAGACTAAATATTACAGACTAAAGATAATACTAAGAGACTTGACAACACAATTTTCAGAATCATCTCTCATATTTTAGTGTCTATCCTGTGTACTTGCCTTTAGTAGTAACTTATCTTATATATGTGAAGCTGTTCCACTGATTCTTTATTTATGATTGATTTCTTTATGATATCATAAAGGCAAGGCAATTAATTCACACATGCACACAAAGTTTTGGGCTCAAAAAACTGAAACAATGTGTTGTTTAAACAGATTTTTAAGAGGCATATGAAATTAATGACTGAGATTTTTAATGAAATATTAATGTAAGGAACCATTAAAATATCAAATTTTATCATTACAGTGTTTTATCACTACAGTGTTCTTGTAAAATTGTCCATGAAGAGATCGGTTATGATATGTAAAAAATAAAAACAAACAATCAAAATGTCTGTCTATAGTACAGGTGTAGTACAGGTGTTTTTATAAACACAAATACTGATTTTTTTATTCAAATATTGCATCAATTTGTTTGCACGATCCCACAAATAAGCTGTTCAAAAAAGAAAAGAAAAAAAAAACATTTTATGATTAACAACATGCTGATGCTATGAGCTAAAACAACAGAGACAATTCTATGCAAACATAACATGATTAGACACTTTTCTTGAAAATACCATCAGTTGTTAACAGGTCAGACCATTTCCATTGGCTACATCCCTCTTTTTTGATTTGTGTCTGTGTGTGTGGGTGTTTTAAACCTCTGAGTGTGTGTGTATATTTGAATAAGATTATTTATCACTCAGGTTGGACTTCTTTTCAGTCTTGAAAGCCATAACATTTATCCCCATTATTTATTTTCACCACATTGCAAATTGTCTCGTAACTTTATAAAACAAACAACTATAAAATAAATAAAGATAGAACTAAATCTATTTGACTTTATGTGAACTTAGCAACTGTAATGTATGCCAGCACATTATGATATTATATTCAGATATTATATCATGATTTGCATAGAGCATCCTATGACATGGAAAACACAGGTGTACATATGTAAAGCAAACTGGGAGTAGACACACACACACACACATTTAGAATTCACTACTGACAGATGAAACATGGAGGATGAGGTGCAGTTTTAGTGTGATTTTTTTACACAGTTTGAATCAAAGGCACTTTTAGTTGCTTTTAATTCTTGGGATCAAAAACAGTTCTTCAGTATATTTTGCATAACGTAACATCAAGCCAGGTATGACATTTCTTTGAGTTTAACTCATCCGTTAGGTTTACCGATTACATTAATAGTGGCAAACTGGATCCAGAAACACATTTTTCTATGCCTTACTACTAAATAAAATGCTTTTAAAATTTGGTTTTAAAGGTTTCAGTAGTATAAAATGGAATTTCTAATGAAAATGTTACTTTGCCAGCACACTGACCCATTTCTGTTTTTCCCAGGATGTGCAATTCATCCATCAAAAATACAACTTTCATATTTGATGATTCAGTTGACTTCTTCTGCATGTGTGAGGGACATTTTGGCCTTATTGTCACTTTTTTAACTTCATCACTGTGCTTCATTGTGGGAACACCGATCCATTGCTGGTCTCTCTGGGTGTTTCTCCATCGGAACCTTAAATCCAACTTGGTGTTTCCTCTGAACTTCACTATACTGGAACTGATTTTTTGCATTCAATGCGTTATAGACATACTTTTGATCAGATTTCCTTCTGTGGAGGGTGACCGCTTAGCTAATGTTCTCATTGGTTTTAGTTGGACTGTCAGACCTCTTCTCCAGATCTGCATGTGCATTGAACAATATCTGGCAGTGATTCATCCAGTCACATTCCTGAGATACAAGGGCATCCAGTACAGGATTGCATTGGTAGCAGCAGCTTGGTTGATTGCTTTTGGCAACGGCTTGAGGTTCATTTTAGGTGGGGTGAACTATTTTAAGGATCACATATTCTTTTTAGTTTTCTGCATTGCGGTGATAATAACTTCTTTTTGCAGTGCCTCTGTCCTTCATGCCCTAAAACGTCCGGGACCAGGAGATCGCAAGAACATAGAGATGGCAGAGAAAGACAGACACAATAAAACTGAGAGAGGCAGAGCTGTTGAGAACCAGCCGAAAAGGAAGGCCTTCAGAACAATTTCTCATATTTTAGCATCCATTCTGATTTGTTACATCCCTCTGGTTGTAATCTACTTTATGAATATAGCTAAAATCAGTAGGTATGTATATTTATGTGAAGTTGTTCCACTAACTCTATCCTTCACTATAACTGCTGTATTATTTTCGCCATTAGTCAGGATGTATAGCGAAGGCCACCTGAAGCACATAATGTGCTTTTTAAAGAACAAATAAAAGGAAAACAAGACAAAGTGAAACAACTTAGATCTTTAAAGATGATTCGATTTTAGATTTCTTATAAGAGATGAGACATTAGCTAGGACAGAATAGTAATGGAGATATTTATTTAATCATTTGCATGAGACTGATTTCAAAGTGTACAACATTTAATAATACAGTATGTTGAAAATTTAACCATACGCTATACTTTTATTATTATGTTGCGTGGCTGTTTCTGAGCATTATGTTGTATGTTAAACCTTGACTGTAAGCCACATCTTTCCATTGCTTCCTTAAATGTGTACTCGATGATGACAGAAAACCCTTTGTGCCAGTGCTTCCATGTCACAAATAATTTCATCAAAACAGACCGTGCTTTGTGAGCCCCTGGTGGCTCGAAGGCTTTAAGCATGCCACGCATTTTACAAATAGTCCAGGAGCATTTGGTTATTTGTATAAAATATCCAGTGTTTTGACAAAATAATTTACCCATGTTGTTGCCAACTGACGATATGTTAAATCTCTTTGTTGTTTATTCATGTAACATTTAACATAGCCAACTGCAAATAGTTAAAGAGTTTATGAAAGTTTGGAAATAAATGTCTTTTTTTTCACCAGTCTGGGAACTTTTTTGTTGTCTACCATACCCTGCCAACTTCCAGCGACATTAAATAGCACAAACAACTATGAACAATGCAAATAATATAACTATATGTGAGACATGTGTTTACAAAACACAATTTTATAATGTTGAACCAGCTATAAACTTCAGTAAATTATTAAACAAATTATTTTTTACTTAAAATAATAAATACTTGTGTAAGTAAATTAGTTTTTCAATGTTTTTGCAAAATACTACTAAAAATATTTGTCTGAACATGTTTTCAGGCCAGAAGTCCGTAAATTCCTGGGTGATTTCATTGATTGATTTATATATATATATATATATATATATATATATATATATATATATATATATATATATATATATATATATATATATCCAGAACAAGCACACACTGGACACATTGACACATCATACGGTTGTCAATCTTTGACTCTTTTATTTTAAAAGTTCTGTTATTTGGGGGAGTGAAAAAAAAACACAATCTATGCTTACGTTCACATTCTCAGTGTTTGAGATTCACAACCACATTTACTTATAGGTGTGAGTCTCAAAATGCTGTTCACACAGCAGTTTACATTATATAAAGGCTCGAACCAAGGCTAGCAGCCTACCATATTTTTGGCAAAGCCTTACCTTATGATGTCCTTACTGCCTTCCTGGGCCTTGAACGTGGTAGTAACCTTGCTGTCAATGCAGGATCAGAAAGCTCTCAGATTTCGTCAAAAATATAATTATTTGTGTTGCCAATACAAACAAAGGTCTTACAGATTTGTAATGACATAAGGTTGAGTAATTAATGACAGAATTTCCATTGTTGGGTGAACTCTCCCTTTAAAGTATGTTTTGTAAAATAGTGTCAAAATAGTGTAATTTTTTTCATGTCCAAAATGACATTGAGGTGTGTGCAGTTTTGGACATCGCCATCTTTTATATTAACTTCAGTCACTGTCCTTATGGTTATAGGTGATAGTTAGAAACTATGGGTTGACTAATTACACATTCACACAGACCTCTATATCAGGGATCTCCAAACCTGCTCCTGGAGAGCTACCATCCTAAAGATTTCGGTTCCAACCTTGCTCCAACACACCTGCCTGTAGTTATCAAGAAACTCTGAAAATCTTAATTAGCTGGTTCAGGTGTGTTTGATGGGGTTGGACCTAAAGCTCTCCAGGAACAGGGTCGGAGACCCCTTCTCTATATTGCAAGCTGCTGTGTAAACAGGACACTTTCGAGACTCACACCTGTAAGTAATTGTGGTTGTCAATCCCAAACACTGACTGTGTGGACCTATACTGTATGCAAACAAAACAAGAGTGAGCACAGGTATATTTATAGTTCCCTATGAACAGATGAAGCAAAGTGAATGAGGTACATTTGGTGGCTTGTTGCTGCTGGCATCAGATGTAACAGTTCTTACTTTACCATCAATCCAGGTATGACAATCCCTTTAATCAAGTTATTGTATTTATGAGTAAAATTACAAACATAGTACAAGATTTATTATCAAAGAAGTAAATCCCTCTGTCCAGTGTTACTACATTATATCAAGTGCTGATCATTTAAATTGACATCTGCTGCTCATAAAACTTTATGACAAACTCGTTATTTTCTGTTTCCCCAGTTCTATAAAACCATGTGCAATTCTTCATTCATAATCAACAGTTCAGTCTTATTTATCGTTGAGGATGTAAGTTGGTTCTGCAGGTGTAGGGAACATTTTGGCCTTGTTGTCTTTGTTTCCATTTCAGTACTGTGTTTCATCGTGGGAACGCCGTTCCATTGCTTGTCTCTCTGCGTGTTTCTCCGAGGGAACTTTAAACCAAACATGGTGTTTCCTCTGAACATCATTATACTGGAGCTGATTTTTTGCCTCCAGTGCATTGCAGACTTCATCGATTTCAAATATTCAACAACAGTGAGCTACAACTTCTCTAACTTTCTAATTGGTCTCAGCTGGACTTTCAGACCTCTTATCCAGATGTGCATGTGCATTGAACAATATTTGGCAGTGATTCATCCAGTCACATTCCTGAGATTTAAGGCCATCCAGTACAGGATTGCATCGGCGGCAGCAGCGTGGCTAATTGCACTGGGCAACAGCTTGAGGCTTGTTTCTATGAAGATGAACTTTTTTCGAGATCATGTATACTTTGTAGTCTTTTGCATTGCGGTGACAGCAACCTCTTTTTGCTCTGTCTCTGTCCTTTGTGCCCTTGTGCGCCCAGGACCAGGAGATCGAAATAATGTAGAAATGACAGAGAAAGACAGAAGCAACAAAACTGAGAGAGGCAGAGTTGTTGAGAACCAGCAAAAGAGGAAGGCCTTCAGAATCATCTCTAATATTTTAGTGTCTATCCTAGTTTGTTATTTTCCTCTAGTTGTGACTTATTTCATATGCATAGCTGATATAGTCAATACACAAATATTTTTATGTGAAGTTGTCCCACATATTATGTCCATCACTGTAATAACTGTATTCATTTCACCACTATTCAGGATGTATAGTGAAGGCCATCTGAAACACATCATGTGCTTTTCAAAGCTCAGGGGGTATTTACTCAACAATGTTTTCAACTAAAAATTGAAAACTTTTCATGTGTTTCGGAAATTCATTTACACAAGAACAGCATCTTGGATGGCTGAAGTACAAGTTTATGAAAAAGCTATCATTAACATATCAAACAAAATTGTGACATCGTGTGCATACATTAGATATTTATGTGTGCACAGACACATAGTGTCTTTGTGACATCGCCAAATACTGGCCTGGCATGCAAAATACAGCATTTTTAGTTGTTTTCAATATTTTCAGTTGTTTCTCTATGTGTGCTCAGATCAAAAAATGTGTCTTTTGTGCATTTTAATAAAATAACTTGTTGCAACAAGACTTGCCCTTGTTCAGTTTCATTTGAAAAGTATTTGTAATTCTTATGCATATGATTAATTAAAACAAACACAAACTATAAAACCCATAGAGGCTTGAATTTAGATTTATTTGAACAGTTTTAATGAAAGCAGCCAACAGATATGTCAATAACAATACAAGTCAATAGCTGAAATGAATGGCACATTTTACTATAAACACTGTATTATTTTTTCCCCATTGAATTAGTGAGGTTTCTTTGCAAATCTTGGCATTTTATTTTAAAGTGACCTTCTGACATGTTGCTTTCAGATGTTCACCTGGCGAAACACCTGGCAAAAACATGCAAAACTCTTTTGCTACTCAAAATTAAAACAAAATGTCTACAATAACATTCTCCAAGGTCAGAATTTTCCATTCAAATACTGCACCAAAATTTGTTTGGACCATTTCATATATTTTTGAAACTAACACTTATAAACGGACATTAATGGCATGAGCTAAAACAATAGGAGCAGTCCTCTTATACTTTCTGAAAACATATGAAACATTTTGCATGAGGTACTTTCCGTTGTTTCTATAACCCTTATTTTTATTTTAAGAGGAAAATTCATGGCATTTGTCCCATAAAGAGACAGTGTATTTCTGAGTTTTACAAAAAATAAAATAAATGTAACCAAATTTTATTTGTTATTTCAACTAATTCAAGTCTCAAATTTAACAAAGGCAAAAGGGGACATGTGAAGTTGGCCTGGAGTTGACCATGGTCATTTAAAAATATACTCACTAAAACTCAAATGGTTCACTTTCCAGCATATAGATTTATACTGTGACTTTAAGGATGACTTACCCTTTTACTATTACATGCCTTCCACTATCATCTGTACTTCTCTGGACTCCTTGTGTTTCTCCTCCTTATTCACCTTATGTTTGTGACTGTTCATGTTGTTCTTACTGTACTGACTCTAACATTAAAATAGGTGCTTAAGATGTACTTATTCAATGTACTTTTGAAATCATCAGTTTTTGCATAGAGATCAAATCACAGGCCTTTTGGGATTATTGAATTTTAAAATATAATTTTATATAATTGTTCAAATGAATATTTTAATTATAATTAATAGCATTTTTTTCCCCATATGTTTAAGGCCCTGCCAATTGCATATAACTAACTAGATGTCTAAATTTTGCATAATTTATTTGCTTATACATTGATATTCATAAGCACATGCCAGTGACATAAGTTAAAAATTGTGACAATATGCAAACAAAATAGAAGTGGACAGGTATATTTATAGTTCTATGCACTTTTGGTACTTTTTCACAGCTGGAAACAATCCTTCAAAGATTGTTTCTGTATATTTTGCCATCATTTCAGGTATAACAATTTTTTTTTGTCTTGCTATTATATAACATGATTTCTGCAGACTTGTTCAAAACATGCAATATAATTTTGGCCACCTGAGTGTGAACCATTTCTTTACATATGGGCTGCAACAGGAATTCATATCTGATTTCAAATTTAATGTTTGAATGGCCTCTCTGAAAATGTTACAGAGGGAGTGTGGAAATGGGTGGACAACACTGAAGTAATCAAAGAGTGAGATCAGATTTTTACACACACACACACACACACACACACACACACACACACACACATATATATTATTATGTTATTATAAAAACATTACATTATGTTGAGCCAATGTTTTTTTCGAAACTCAGCGTTTACAGTTTCTTCTAATTAAAACTTCTATGTTCAGGTACTGGGCAACAGGAGAACCTAATAGTGGATCTGAAAAATGTTTAGAGATTGTAACTGGCCGACCAAACCAAGAAAACTGGAACGACTTGTCATGTCAAGTCAAAAAACAATGCATTTGTGAACATGAATATTAAATGACAATTTTTTAAGCCATGGAAGCATAGAGTATGATTATTCTGATGCCTTTTCCCACTCTTTTTGACTGCAAAATAATTAAACAATCCTTAGACAAATGTAATATATCTGCAAGTCATGAGAGATATTTTATACTGTTATATGCTAAATTACTATGCCTCTTCTTAATCTGACATTAACTGAGGCAACATTAACAAACACATTTATTTCAAATTATTTGTACATTTGTGTATGTGATTTCTGTGTGATTTGCTGTTTATTTCCGAATAAAGAAGTATTCACATGAAATTATAACATCACACCTGCTAAATTGCACATTAGAGACGATCTCTATATTATATTTTTAACCCTTGTTCAGACTCATTAGTTTGCTGTCTAGTCCTTCTACAGAATGCAGTTTTCAAAGCTGGTGGATAATTGCAAACATGTGCTGTACATCAGCCTATTTTTTATGCTTTACATCCAAAAAATAAAAAATAAAATAAAAAATAAATAAAAGAATAAAAAAATCTTACATTTTCTTTTTCAATTTTTTTTCCTGAAAAGATAAATAGACAAAGACACAACTTTAAAAACTGTGTAACATTTTTTCATTTTCCATATTACATACATTTTGCATACAGCAGTGATTGAAGGCAAGTCAGATCTAACATTAATAATTGATCTGGCGATATCTTGTATTGGAATTAAAATCATGTCACCCAAAACACCCTAGAGATATAAACGTCGTCGTAAAAATATTTTATTATGAGAAAGAGGACTTTAATTTTGACAGGAGCTCTATTAACCCGGAAATACAGCAGAACCGTGGCTCCCTTAACCCTGCTTTAAGATGGCTTTCAGAACTGGATATGTTTTCAACTACCTTCTGATTATTTGTTTTGAATATCGGTCATAATCGGATGTTGAGTGGAAATTAGATCGGATTTGAGGGGGTTTTGGCCACTGTAAGCGGTATCCGACTTCGACGACAGCTTCAGTTTCCCTTCGGCGTTCTGCACAACAGCAGAGCTTTCAGACTGGCAGTGCTGTTGAGTTTGTAAATATTACCAGCTCTCCAGTCAGGCTCCATCCAGACCAGTGCTTCTGATAACATGGCCACCATGGAGAAGCTGATGAAAGCGTTCGAGTCGCTCAAATCATTCCAGCAGCAGCAAGGCCCGCTGTCGGCCGAGGAGCTCGTCCAGAAACAGTGAGTGCTGAGCTTCTTCTTTATCATCATCATCATCTTGAGGGTGCTGACATCACCCGAGACAGTCGCTATAGTAACTGTCATCACATCCAGGAGGACTGTGTGTTTTCTAGTATAAAGCTGGTGGTTGTTGTTGTTGTCTGGGGCTTAAATCACTTGACGTTCAACACATTAGACAGTCTCGTTTGATTCTGGGTCAGTTTCGAGATAAAACAGTCTAGAAAACCATGGAGAACGCTGTTGCGTATAAAGTAAGCAAGAAATCGCTAATAATTAATATTTCTTGATCGCTGCAACAAAACACATACTGGGAAATGTTTGTGTGTAAATTAAGTAGCTATTTTCTGAGAATCTGTTCACCTCCCGATTTTAACACTTCGTTACAAAACGTTTTTTTTTTTCCATGAATGCATCAGAGGCAAAAGAATATGTCAGAAATGTATTATCCACACTGACAGATTAACTCAAGGCAGGTTTCGGCTTCATGTATTAAATCGTCACCATGCACAGTCATACTGAAAATCTCGCGAAATCACCAAGTTTTGTCTGTTGCATACTTATTAAATGCAAAAGCCATTTTATTTACTGGTGCTTTTTATGAGCTGAATATGTATTTCAGTTCTTGTGAAGTGTTCATTATAATGTGATATAATTTTAATAAAAGAGAAAAGTAAATAAAGATATTCTAGTGATCATAACTGATTTATTTCGATATATATAGAATAAATGCACTGTAAAAAATAAGTACCTGTAAATAAATAGGTTACAGACATTGAAGCGATTTCCTCATTAGACACCAGAAGCATTTGAATAGTTGACTTTACATTCGATCAGCACTGAGCAATACATGAAAAGTAATAAATTAATGTTCTGTTAATGAGACAGACTGACATTATTCTGGATTAAGAAAAAAAGAAAGTGCACCGTGGAGCTTCTGTCACTAAAACCTAACTTGTATGTGTAAACACTCCTGGCAATAAATCTGATTATGATTCTAAAATGTCCCAAAATTAACTGTTTGGTACTATTTTGGATGTCAAGGGACCTGTCTGCCAAGCCTCTTATAAGTGATCATGCGTAAGCCACTGTAATAGATGACCTATTACATATTTAGTTTTTCAAGGATGAACGCTCCACTGCTGAAGTCGTTGGGTTGTGTTAAAATAAATCCAGATTTGTTGTAGATCACCACGAGTGAACACTGAACAGTGATGTTACATGTGCTGTGGTCCAGAAGAACAGCTTTATTGTTGCACTGTTAGCAAGATTACATTCACCTAATGGATTTAGGTAATCAGTATTGGAAAATAAACAGTATCTGGCTGACTACTGTGGCCCAGCTTAATATACTCACTCACTTTACAGATTAATGTCAGATTTACAACTCAGTTGCTTCTATTTCTAATCATGTTGAGTTGCATATGAGTAGTATATTTATAAAGAAAATATCTGCTAGGGATGTTATTCGTGTGTTTAATCAAATGTTATTAAATTCAGTTGATGTTTGTTTTCATGGCATTTCCAGTGATATTGTGTTTTCTTACAGAAAAAAAGACCCTGCTACAACCAAAAAGGACCGAGTGACTCATTGCCTGACGATATGTGAAAACATCGTGGCACAGTCGCTGAGGTATGCAATGGTCAATGGACGGACACATCATATTAAGGATAATCAGATTTGGTCACGTCTTATGAGTCATTGACAAAAGCTTGTTCTTTCTGAATGTGCTGTCTTTCACCTGTCGGTCTGCATACACTACTGTTCAAAAGATGTCATGAAATCCCGGCTGAACTTGGGGAAACGGTCCTGGACTTTAACATGTTTACTGTAAATGGTCTTATAGTTAGAACAGCCCATTTCCTACTGTTTTGGCTTTACTGGCCTTGCTGTGCTCATCCTAATGCTAAACAGCTCAGTCTGAAGCTGATGCGTCAGACTCAAGGGGATTCATTCTTTGCTTAACTTTTGAAAGCCACAACCTTGTTTTTCAGTTAGCATTTACTTTTTTGGCCAGTAGTATACTTGCTAGATTGCTCAACAGCTTCACAACAACAGAACGGCATTCTTTTGGAGCTGTTAGTGTTTAAGGGGATTTTGCTGATATTAACAGCTGGATTTAAAGAGGAACAGACCACACCCAGATGTGAAGTCTCCTTATTTTCTGTTATAATCTGAGTGAGTGGCAAAGTCACATTGCCTTTATTGGGACATAATACACATAATGCAAATATTCTATCTGGGCCGCTGTTAATTTGAAAGTTTTAGCCTGCATTTTTGTTAGCAGAATACTAGTATTTTTGTCACCGCTGTGCTTGTAATGTATGTCCTTTCACTGTAACTTTTTCAGGACATCTCCAGAGTTCCAGAAACTTCTCGGAATTGCGATGGAAATGTTCTTGTTGTGCAGCGACGACAAGGAGTCTGACGTCAGGATGGTGGCAGATGAGTGCCTCAACAAAATCATCAAAGTAAGTCATGTACAGTTTATATGTCTCATATATATTAATTGGGAGACTAATGATGGTTACAGTGGTAATATATTGTGATATAACGTCTGCAGGCATTGATGGATTCCAACTTGCCCAGGCTGCAGCTGGAACTGTACAAAGAGATTAAAAAGGTGAACCAGATTGCATTATCTTTGAGTGACTTGGATGTATTTTCACGAGTAACCAATATGTATATATATATATATATATATATATGTATGTGTGTGTGTGTGTGTGTGTGTGTGTGTGTGTGTGTATATGTGTAGGTTGATATGTGAGAGAGAGAGAGAGAGAGAGAGAGAGAGTTCAGTCATGAAATATTGGACTTGAGCACAATAAATATATTGTCTGATTGGTTATATTTTTGTAGTGGTTATAAGAGTTAAATTTTTGTTTTTCTCTGGGTGCAAATAGACAGTTGGTATGCGATTCATCTTGTTTTGCTCTTGGTGCAAACAATGGTTTATTGTTTTCTCTAGGGGAGAGTGTTTTTGGATATGGCATAGTGTATAGTTTTGGTAGGTACAGGGGTCTTGTTTTCACTTATAAAGCACTACTCTGTCTATTTTCACAGAACGCTGCCTCTCGGAGCCTGCGGGCAGCCTTGTGGAGGTTTGCTGAGCTTGCTCACCTTGTGCGTCCTCAGAAATGCAGGTATGCTTATTGACTTAAAGTCAGTTACTTCTACTGGTCTGCTCAGGAATAAATGAAACTGATATTGGGTTAGTGATTACAAAAATGAAGTTAACATGCATTAATTTTTTTCTTCTCAGGCCGTATCTTGTGAATCTGCTGCCATGTCTGACACGGATCACTAAACGTCAGGAGGAGACTGTGCAGGAAACTCTTTCTTCTTCAATTCCTAAAATCATGGCTGCCCTGGGACACTTTGCCAATGATGGAGAGATCAAGGTAATAACTGCAGTCTGTGAGTTCAGACCTACAAAGAAAGAGATTTAAAACCGATAAAAAAAACTCAAAAGAAACCACTATAAACTGTGTTTTATGGTTTGACTGAATGTTTGACACACTTTGAAGAATCACATCCCATGATTTTCAGGTGAAATCATTTGACTCAAATGTCAAACCAGCACAATATTAATTCTGTGATTTGGCACCTCAGTGCAGGATATCCCATACTGTTATCTTCCCTCACTGTCTGAAGCCCTGAATGCGCAGTGGTGACATCATCTTCTCAGTATGGAATGTGACTCAGACTGGATTTAATTATCCATGAGCCTCCTCTCCCTCACATCAGTAGGAGACGAAGAGACTGTTCCCTTGCCAAGAACACACTTACATTTAAAGACAGGAGATTTGTCAGTTTAGTGTTGATTTCTTATGTTTAAATCCATTTAAATTCATTAATACACATTTCACATGCAAGGTCAAGTGAAGGTCCTTGGAAGGACACGCGACAAAGGCGAATCTAATTGTGTAGCCATGTAAACACTCTAGGACTGCTTAACAGTTTAAAGATTATATAGAATACACAGCCTTTCAAAAGTCTGGAGTCTGGAAAAATAGTTTTCTGTTTTTGAAAGAAGTCTCTTATGCTCAACAATGCTGCATTTATAAAACTGTAACACTGTAATATATTGTGAAATATTATTACTTATATAATTTATTCCTGTGATAGAACATTTGAATTTCCAGCAACCATGACTTCATTCTTCTGTGTCACAGCATCTTTCAGAAATCATTCTAATAATCAGATTTTTTTTTTTTTATGATTTTATGCTAAAAAGAGTTTTGCCACTTAATATTTTTATTTTGTGGAAACCATAATACTTTTTCAAGAAAGTCCAAAAGAAAAGAATTATGTCTTCACTTTTGAAAAATAAATGTTAATTTCTAAAGAAAAATTGTACTTTGAATATTAATGTACCTCTTCACATCACATTCATCATCACAAATTCACAAGGGAAAATATAATTAATGTTCCTAGACTTCTTTTAAGTCCTTTCTTACAAAATAAAAAAACAAATTAAAGTATTCTTAATAAGTATTATTATTAATAAAGCAAGTTAAACAATAGGAATGATTTCACTTCCTGTTTAATTTCTTCTTTTATCTTTTACATATTCACATACACATATATATTCTATAAATGATTCTTATCATGGCATTTATGATTTGACTCTGTGGATGTGTGTGTAGATGCTGCTGAAGGCATTTGTTGCCAATCTGAAGTCCAGTTCTCCCACTATTCGGCGAACAGCGGCCTGCTCGGCTGTCAGCGTGTGTCAGCACTCACGCAGAACACACTACTTCTACACCTGGCTCCTCAACGTGCTGCTCGGTAGGACGCTCACACAAACTCTGAAACACAGACACTGGAAGAACATGGTCTAAACAGTGTGTCTTAATTCATCTTCCTGGGTTCTCTCTCTCAGGTTTGGTAGTGCCGGTGGACGAGGAACATTCCAGTCACCTGATTCTAGGTGCATTACTGACGTTGCGCTACCTGATGCCCCTTCTTCAGCAGCAGACTCCTAACACCAGTCTGAAGGGCAGCTTTGGGCTCGTTCGTAAAGAGGCAGATGTCACCCCCACACCTGAGCAGCTCATTCAGGTATCAGAGCTGATGAAGCTCATTGTATTCTTGTGATTTGACGTATTGTTATCATAGTAAACAGTAATTTCTTGAAATTCGTACACTATTTTCTAGGACTGGGTTTGACACAAATTTCATGATTCATTTACAAGCTTGTGATTCGTTTCGACTAAATATTGATTATTTTGGATATACCCCTGTTTCTGAGGTAAATGTGACATTATGTGACATTGTTTACAAGCTATATTGACGTCTTTAGGTGGCTGAAACTCCGATTGAGCGATAACGTTAGACCGGATACAGATTGTAAAGTTGTACCGTTTCTTTTAACTTGCCTTCAAATGTTTAGTCATGACTCATGTTTATTTTGTGCTGAAGATTGTATTAATGTCAAGGAAATGATTATAGTTCACATGCGATACGAGTTGCCGCGTCTGTTGAAGTAAAAACAAACTAATTGATTCTCAGGATTTTGAGAATCGATATAGTTCCATAAAAATGATATTTTTACCCAACCCTACTATTTTCATCAGTTTTATTATGTTGTTGTGATTCACTGTGCTTTGCTGTATATTTGACATGTAAACTCTAATCTTTGGTCCTAAGGTCTATGAACTGACCCTGCACTACACGCAGCACTGGGATCATAATGTGGTGACCGCATCTCTGGAGCTTCTGCAGCAGGTGTTTCGTACTCCTGCCCCTGAGCTCCTCAACGCACTCAGCACACGGGGCAAGATATCACACACCAGTGTCTTCAGAGAGGAGACCGAGAGCCGTGCACGCAGTGGCAGCATTCTCGAGCTTATTGGTAAATATTGCTTTTGTTCATTCATTTGCCCCGTCAAGAGGTCAAGCTGGAATAGTTTGATCGGTCGTCTCCTTTTCACTGTCAGTCAAGAAGCATCCAGGGAGAAAAAAAGGTTTGTGCTGGGTATGTAAGGGACTTACAAAAGGAGAGACTGACTGATTGTAGATTATAACTGATAGTGGCTGATACCTATGACTAAAAACGACAGATTAATCGGCCGATTGTCTTTAAAATCAGTAACCTAAATATAAACCATCCTCTTAATGTTAAAAAATGGGATACTTATATAATGAAATGTTTTGTAGTTCTTAAAATAATACATTTTTATACTTCATAAATCAGTACTGGTGAATTTATTTTTATTTTGTTGTCATATGAAATATTTAGATAATGTACAAGAAAGGGTGAGAGAAAGAAATGTGCATAACTACTTCATAAAGTTTATTTTGCAAGATCAGGCAGGTATCTTTAATTTTGTACGATAACTCATTTATTTGGTATTATTTTGGAAACATGTATTGGTCAATCTCCATTTGTGGAGTAGTCATCTGTAATGTTTGGATTTATTAACTGAAGTTTAATTAACTCGAACTCAAATCTTTGTTACTCACTAATGACAAGCTCTCTTAATATTTCCCACACTGCCTATTCTGTTTGATAACTAATAACTACTTCAAAATTCACTGCAGCAATTTTCACGGTGCATGTGATCTTCATCCTCTGCTTCTTTTTTCCTCTAACCCTCAAAATGAATTTTTGGGCTTTTTCTGCTCTCTTCACTTCCTGTTTCCTGCATACAGCCGGTGGGTCAACATGCAGTCCTCTCCTCCTCAGGAAGCAGAAAGGTGACTTCTCGACTGCCTTTCTTTTGCGTCTAACCTACTGACACGTTTCTCTGTTTGTTTCGAGGGCTGTCTGTGGCATGTTAGTAGAGCAGTTTTGATACTGAATGTGCAGTTGGAGTTTAAATTAGAATTTTTTTGTAGTGTTGTAATTATAAGCCTTGTATGTTGTGCTTGTCTCAGGTAAGCTGTTGTCAGGTGAAGAAGAGGGTTTGGAGGATGACCCTGAGAGGGCAGAGGTCACCACAGGATCATTCTCTGGTAAGTTGAGGAGAGGAGTACTGTTACGTTTAAAGACTTGCAAGATAGATGAAAAAAAGTAACCTGAAAGAGTGAGCAGAGTCATATTAAGGAATCAGAATGTTGAATACAATATTGTTTAAAAATTCTGTACGATTTTTGTTTTTGAACAATAGTTCTATTGCGCAAGAATGCATCAGATTGATTTAAAGCTACATTTAAGATGCTTATGATGTTAAAAAGTATTTAATTTATTATTTTAATAATGGAAAAAAAAAGTTTTTCGCAAAAATACCAAGCAAACACTGTTTTCAACATTGATTTTAAGATATTTTTTATTGAGCACAATAGATAAATAAGTGCATAATCGAATAAATGAATGCACACCAAATCAGCATATCAGAATGATTTCTGAAGGATCATGTGACACTGAAGATTGGAATAATGATGCAGAAAATTTAGCTTTGCCCTCACAGGAATAAATAATTTTTTTTTATTTTAAATTGTTATAATGTTTCACAATACTTTTGCTTTTACCTTAGTTTTGATTAAACAAATGCACACTTGGTGAGCATAAGAGACTTCTTTGAAGAAAAAAAAAAGAAAACAATTTTTTTGGATGCAATTTTTCTAGAGTATATTTGAGGATTTGTTGTTTTGCTTGAGCACCCTAACAACCACATAGAAACAGGTTAGAAATTACACAAAACACCTCAGTAGCCCAGAGTATCATGGCCATGAATTTAGCTTTCTTCATAAAACCAATTAGTTTATATTAATTTGTCCACACTCCAAACAAATTCAAACAAATGCATTGCATGTATTGTAATAAGGGTTAATGCTTTGTTTCTCTCACATTTCTTCAAGCCTCGGTTGGTGGCGACAGCTCCAGTGAAGCACCCTCCTCATCGGGCGTTTCGTCACTTGGCACATCTGACATCATCACAGAGCAGCCACGCTCCTCCCAGCATTCCTTGCAGCCGGGAGACTCAGTGGACCTGAGTGCGTCAGAGCAGGGTGTAGGGCCTGATACTCCAGATGAGGAAGACGAGGAGGACATGCTAAGTCGCAGCTCAAGCGGGGGCGCCGGGGTCGTCAGCACGTCTGGTGACTTAGTAAGCGAAGGCAACCAGATGTCGATAGGAGCCGTGTCGTCGTCGCCCCCTAGTGACAGTTCCCAGACGACTACGGAGGGGCCGGACTCCGCCATGACGCCTTCAGACTGCGCCGAGCTCGTAAGTGTCACCAGCACCAGCAGACGCTGTCGGAACTATTCACCACCTTCCCCAACTCCCACTGAAGGGCCGGACCCGCACTCCGACAGCGAGTCGTCTCTCTACAGGCCATCCTCCTCCTCCTCCTCCTCTACCTCGACTTCTTCCTCCACCTTTTCTGCCATCTCTTCCTCTAGCAGTAGTGAGCAGGTCAGCAGAGGACAGGGGGTGAGGCTATTGTTGCTCTTCTCCGGCCCGATAGAATCCTGCCCCTCATTTGCTCCGCCCCCACATGCACGGCCTCTTTCCTGAGGTGTTTGAACGCCTTTTATTTCCCTGATTCTGGAACACTGATTAAAAACCTAGTCCCAACAACACTGATGCTGATCTCAGATCAGATTTAAATCAGTGTTGTTATTGTTAACTACAATAAAACTGTGAAAATGTTTTTGGTAATTGAAAAAAAAAAGCTAAGTTAAAATGAAAGTATTGGATGAAATACCGAAGCTAAAAAATAAATAAAACTAGGAATGTTTATTTTACAACCAAGTTTAAGTATTAAAATGGCTAAATCTGAAATAGAAGTAAATTAAAGCAAAATAGAAATATTTGATGAAAACAAAAACTAATAAATATGACAATCACATAACAAAAAGTCTAAAACTTAAACGTAAAATGTATAAATAATATTAAATGTATACCTTTTACTATAAGTCTCACTTTTTTTCATAGTTTGGCTGGTCCTGTGACTTATAGTCAGGTGCGACTTATTTATCAAAATTAATTTGAAATGAACTGAGAGAAATGAACCAATAGAAAACATTACCGTCTACAGCCGAGAGAGGGCGCTCTATGCTGCTCAGTGCTCCTGTAGCCTACCCCTGAGCATTGTAGAGCGCCCCCTCGTGGCTGTAGACGGTAATGTTTTCTCTTGGTTCGAAATAAATGCGACTTCTAGTCCAATGCGACTTATGTTTTTTTCCTCATCAAGACGTATTTTTGGACTGATGCGACTTATACTCAGGTGCGACTTATAGTCAGAAAAATACGGTAGTCAGATACTAAAATAACATTGGATTGAATTTCCCTGCCATTTCCCTGTTTTGATAAAAGTTATGATCTCTGGCCACAAGCTCCCTTCTGCCAAATAGGTGACAAAAATGTATAAACTAATTTCTAGTGCATCAGCCGTTAAATCCTCAATATATTCTGGTAATGCAGCTGGCATTAGATTAACACCCTACATTTGTTTTTTTTGTGAAGCCCAAAATTGCCTTGACATGCATATTATGCAAAAGAAAGTTGTGATTAAGCAACATTTGAGTTCCTAAAGTGATGCTGCATGTCTGAATGTTACTGTTCTTTGTGTGCATTTGCATGAATGAGTTAATGTGAATGTTTATGCATGCTTGTGAGTTTGGTCCATTCTGTTGTGTGCGTATATACGAATATGTATATAAGTATGTATGTGTGTGTTTGTGTGTGATGTTTAGGTGCTGGATGGCAGTGAGAGTCAGTACTCAGGGATGCAGATCGGCACACTGCAGGATGAGGAGGAGGAGGGCACAGCTCCACCACCTGACAAAATACCTTTCTCTCAGTCAGCACTGGGTAAAAGCTCATTTCGGACGCTTGCTCAGAATTAAACCCTGCACTAATGGTCTAGCCTGGGTGTGAAGTGGACGTGTTTATTAGTCATCCCTTTAGCTCACAGTTCTGTTTTCTCTTGTCGCCAGCTTTAAGTAAGCCCCATCTTCTGGAGGGAAAAGGTCACAACAGGCAATCATCTGATAGCAGTGTGGATCGATTCATACCAAAGGAAGAAGTTCTGGAACCCGCAGAACTCAACAACAAGGTAAACACCTGCATAACCGTATTAGTCCAAATGAATAATACTGTTAACTTCAGTTTCTCACAGATATTTTACAGAGATCTAGTAGTTTAACTGCACATCCTGTGAACATTTTGTATGTATGCTGTGTGTTTTAGCCATCTAGGATTAAAGGAGATATTGGTCACTATACTGACCCAAAGGAAGAGCCTCTGGTGCACTGTGTCCGGCTGTTGGCTGCCTCCTTTCTGCTCACCGGCCAAAGAAATGGTGGGAAACAAGCCATTTACTCTCATGTGTTGCTTGACTCTGTATTGTCACAATAACACACAGAACAAGTGCTTTTGGATGTTGGTGTTTGCAAGTTGAACGTTAAAGTGTCTTTCTTCATTAAACAGTAAATCTATGTTTTTTGTGTGTGTGTTGTAGGGCTGGTTCCTGATAATGAGGTCCGTGTGAGCGTTAAGGCGTTAGCCGTCAGCTGTGTGGGGGCAGCAGCGACTCTTCTACCTGAAGCCTTCTTTAACAAACTCTACCTGCAGCCAGTAAATGGACAACAACCAGACGGTGAGAAAAACACTGACCATTATCCAAGGATTCTTCTTTTGTTTTTCTTTTGTCTTGTTTCGTTTCAGTTCGTTTTTCTTTGGTTTGGTTCGCTTCAGTTTTGAAATAATTTTTTTTGTTATGTTAATTTTGTTTTGGCTTGGTTGGGTTTGTTTTTTTGTCTTTTGCTTATTTATTTATAAATTCTACATTTGCTTTTATTTTTGTTTGACATGTTTTGTCTTAAGATTTTTGTCTTTGTGTGAACAGAGCAACAGTACATCAGTGATATACTGCAGTACATTGAACACGGGGATCCTCAGATCAGAGGAGCCACAGCCATCCTGTGTGGAGCTTTAATCCAAGCCATCCACCTCAAGACACGCTACAACACTGACGCATGGCTGTCCCAGATCCACTCCTTCACAGGTGAGAGCTACAGCTGCAGCTTGATCAAATGAATCACACACCCTCTGGAGCCTGTCTTCACAATCTCTGTCTTTCTGTTTTCTCAGGAAACTCTGTGACACTAGAAAACTTTGTGCCTCTCCTGCAGCGAAGTCTGAAAGATAAATCTTCAGTCACGTGTAAAATGGCATGTGCTGCTGTTAGGGTGAGAGAGAGATAATTATATACCAATACCAATAAAGAATGCTAGTTTACGTTTGTCTGTTAGTTTTAGAGAGATGTATAAGTATTGTGTTTTTACACAACTACAGCACTGCATCATGGCGCTGTGCAATGGAAGTCTAAGTGAACTTGGCCTGCAACTACTCATTGATCTGCTGACGTTGAAGGACTGCTCCTATTGGCTGGTGCGCACTGAGCTTTTGGAGACGCTTGCTGAGATAGATTTCCGGTAAGTGGACACAAATATTTCTTGTGTTTGAAAACTTTGTAGAACACTTTTTGATGCAACCTTTTATAAGGCGCATATTTCAAAATGACTATATAATTGCTGAAGTTTGTAAAGTAATTACTAACATAAATTATTAAAATAACCTACTGTTTCTGTGTTTGGCAGGTTAGTAGGTTTTTTGGAGAGTAAAACTGAGAAGTTGCACAAAGGAGAGCATCACTATACTGGGGTATATCTCTCTTTCTTTAATCAATTTAAAATGATTTGTTTATAATTTATTTGTATTATTAATCTAGTATTAAATAATGATTAAAGAATAATAAAATTAGTACTTCTGTCATAATTCTCTAGTATTACTTTCTTGCTTACATTACTTTTTGAGGAATATACTTGTCATGATTTTATGTATAAGAAAACAAAAATTTCAATTTACATGATTTTATATATTGTCAGTTCAGCAGGATGTGTGATATGTAAAAAAACACACACAACTGCAAAAACAGCTACACTTCCTGAATATAATTGTTTAATAAATAATATTCTATTTGTTATATAACAGTTTTATTTTACATTTCCATTTATTTCATTAATTGAATTATTAATGTTGTATCTAATTCATATTTGAATAATGTATTTTTCATATTATCAGTTGTTGAGGCTGCAGGACAGGATTCTGAACAATGTTGTGATTTATCTACTGGGCGATGAGGACCCTCGTGTGAGACACGTGGCAGCAAACACCATCAGCAGGTATTTAGACACATCACAGATACGACTGCACATCACCGGTCTCCCACTCTGATTTTGATCGGTCTTTCTCTGCTCAGGTTGGTGCCCAGGTTGTTCTATGACTGTGACCAGGCTCAGACAGACCCGGTTGTGGCCATAGCTCGAGATCAGAGCAGTGTGTATCTGCAGCTGCTAATGCACGAGACGCAGCCTCCATCACAATTCACTGTCAGCACTATTACACGGTACACCACAGCCATTCTTCATTTACACCACGTGTTTAAATCGCAGCTTCCATTTGTTTTAATTTATTATTACTTTGAAAGAAATGGAGTAAATATAATATTACAAAAGGTAATATTTTTGATGAACTTTCTGTTCATCAAGGATCCTGAAAAAGCATGTATCAAAATATTAAGCAGCACATCTGTTTTCAACATAGAAAATAAGTAATCAGTCCCTCCAGAAAAACGCAGATTTTTTTTCTGTTTGTTGCGGGCAAAAATCCTTGATTTTGCAGTACGTTTTCTTAAAAAATGCGATGGAATATGTGGGATATTTTTGCAATTTTATGCGATGAACTTGTAAAAACTGCGGTTTGATGTAAAAGAGATAAAAAGGTCCCCAACACCTTTTTCTCACTAGGCTACTACCTTAAATATAAAAAGTAATTTCTTATTACTTCCTATGATAAGTGAGCATACTAAATCACAGAATATTTAAGTTGCAATCTCTTACTGCAACGTAAATTATTTTACATACTACTAATATAATTACAACTATAAGTTTTTGGTACTGATTTGTAAGGCAAGGCAACTTCTGAATGAAACAGTGTTAGTAGCCTAGAGAGAAGGGGGTCTTGGGGGAATCACCTTTTTTTCATCAAACCGCAGTTTTTGCAAGTTCTCGCAATATAATTTGGCTCCACTGTCATGTAACAAATCGGAAAACTGCTTTGCGCGTTCTTTTGCGCTTATTTTTGTTGGCAAATAAGAATGATTTGCGCGTTTCAAGTTTCACCCTGGTTTCACCGCGGAGTTTGCAGATGATGTTCACATCACGTAATTACGTCACTTCATAAGGTTCCCATGGCAATAGGGGGAAAATGGCGCTTTACTTGTGTGAAGTAAACGCAACATTTTTCAACTTTCTGCTAATATATATGTGTGTTTTTTGCAACGAAAGTACAGGGATTATGAAATCATGCTATCCCCGCATATTTTGCTTCATGAAATCGGCTATTTATGCGGCAAAAGAGCGGCGTTTTTGAAAAAATGCTACCCCGCATAAATATGCGGCCTTTGGCTGATTATGCATTAAATCAGGTGATCGCATAATCACGTTTTTCTGGAGGGACTGAGTAATGTTTCTTGAGAAGCGAATGAGCATTTCAGCCTGGAGGTACGGCTGTTGAAAATTCAGCTTTGACATCACAGGAATAAATTATAATACAAAACAAGTTGTTTTGAACTTTAAGAATATTAGACAGTATTACTAATATTTCACAGTATTACTGTAGCTTACAGAAGCCATGCTGAGCATAAGAGACTTCTTAAACCATCTTACTGACCCCATAGTTTTCAGTTGTTGTGTACTTGGCCAGAATCTAATTCTTTATATGATGTGCTTCGCTGCAGAACATACCGTGGCTACAATCTGGGTCAGAGTGCACCGGATGTTACTGTGGAGAACAACCTGTCTCGGGTCATCACTGCCATCTCTCATGCCCTCACTTCCTCCACTTCCAGAGCCGTGACTGTGAGTGCCTGTACCTTCGGAGTCCAATTCTTATAAAATATTGCTTTTAGTGGACCGTCTCCAAACAGCAAGAGCCCACGGAAGCAATACATTATAGTTTTTTATGATTTAATGACTTATCTCTTACTTTTTCTTGAAGTACCATAACGAAACATATGATATGATAATAATGATAAATAAGAATTCTGCGTGTTTGCAAACACTTCTGTTCAGTAATACAGAAGTAACAAACCGCTGCTCTTATTTGAACCCAAGATCTAATCTCTACACATAATGTCATCTCTCTAGTTTGGCAGTTGTGAGGCTCTCTGCCTTTTGTCCAGGACCTTCCCAGTGTGCACTTGGAGCACAGGCTGGCATTGTGGTTTTGTGAGCTCCTCTGTCTTTCATCTCAACCGCTCCAGCCAGTACCGCAGCCGTGGACGCTCCTTTAGGTACACACTTTTTTGTTTGGAAAAATCTGAACCTTACAGCAGTAAAGTCCAAGAATAAAACCTGCTTTAGTATATTTGATGTCTTGATCATATTGTTAGTATAAAGAATATAAAAAGCAAATCTGCATTGCCAATGTAAGTGCAATGTTTTATCGGTCTGTTTCAGTCTGTGCAGTAGTATAAATGTTCTCTTCTTCTGCAGTCTCTCTCAGCCTGGTGCTAGTGAGGACATGCGCCGGTCTCTGACGGTCGGTGTGGCCAGTATGGTTTTGTCTCTCATCTCCTCTGCCTGGTTCCCTCTTGATCTCTCTGCCCATCAGGCTGCTCTGCTACTGGCTGGAAATCTTCTCGCTGGTACAACCTCATTTAGATTAGATTAGCTACAGTCACACCTTGGCTGTTTGCAGTCATTTTTGATATGAGTATAAGAATTATTTTTATTTTTTAAGAAATTTTCGAACACAATCTTCCCTTAGGAAGTAACAATAATATTGTTTATATACAATGTTATTGAGGGAGGATAGGTTATTTAGATCTTATTTACCCCTCTTTTGTTAACTTGTGTTTAAAGTAGTAAAAATATAAGTATGCATATAATTGCATATATTGATGTAAATCTCAATTGCACCATCACTTGTAAAAGCAAATAAGCAAACATTTGGAACTTTATTACAGTAAAAATCTACACTTCAAAAAGAGATTTATTTGCAGATATATTTATATGTAGATTTTATTATTGGTAGATATGTAGGTTTTATTTACTACATAAGGGTTCTTTATTATGATCTGTTCTTTTCATTTACTGTGGCAAGTCAGTTTTGACCGCCAAAGTGCCCTTAAGGTCCACTTATTGAATGAAGTTATTTGGTTTGTTAGTTCAGGTTGCATATCAAAAAAAAAAAAAAAGTAAAAAAAAAAAAGTAACCACACAGATTAAGGAAGCCTAATTTTTATAAAATAAAAAGCATGTGTGATTTTATTCTGTACATCCAAGGATAATGAAAGTCTTATCAGTAGAGCCATTTTATTTATTTGTAATTTTTTTACTTAGTTTTATGCCCATTTGTATTTAAAATAATGTTTTCTCCCTGTTTTTGTAGCCACTGCACCGAAGTGCATGAAGAGTCCATGGGCAGGAGAGGAGGAGTCTAACCCCGCCCCCCCGAAGGTGGAGGAGGCGTGGCCTGCTCTTAACGACCGCTCTCTGGTTGTTATGGTGGAGCAGCTGTTCTCACACCTTCTGAAGATCCTCAACATCTGCGCCCATGTGCTGGATGATACTCCCCCAGGCCCTGCAGTCAAGGTAAAGAAAGGATTCAAAAGATCCACATCAGTAATATTCATTACAACGGTATTAAAAGTTTTGCTATTTCTGTTAATCTTTCCTTCCAGGCTACTTTACCCTCACTGGGCAACACTCCTTCTCTCAGTCCAATCAGACGGAAGGGTAAAGAGAAGGAGATGATGGAGCCGAGCACCACCCCCATGAGCCCAAAGAAAGGAGGAGAAGCCAACACAGGTACAGTCACACGTGCAGTGCCCCCTGTTGACCAAACATATGAATAATTCCACTGTTAGTAACCAAGGAAAATAAGTTTCATTGTGTCTTGTATCATTTATGAATTTAATATTTACAGGTATCTTGTACTGTTTTTCATACAGGCAGAGCAGCGGACAGCACTGCGACACCAGCGGTCAACAAATCCACCACTCTGGGCAGCTTTTATCACCTCCCTTCTTATCTGAAGCTTTATGATGCACTGAGAGCTACACATGCTAACTACAAAGTCAGTTTGCAGTCAAGCGTTTTGGTTTCTGTGTTGGTATATAGCAACTATTGTTCAAAAGTTTGGGGTCAGCATAATCTGTTTTTCCTTTTTGAAAGAAATGAAAACTCTTATTCAGCGAAGATGCATTAAATTGATCAAAAGTGACCATAAAGACATTCGTAATCTTATAGAAAATCTATTTCAAATAAATGAATCTTGAAAAAAATGCATCGCGTATTAAGCATCACAGCCTTTGTCAAAATTGGATGTCAGAAATGTTTCTTGAGCAGCAAATCTGCATATTAGAATTATTTTGAAGGATCATGTGACACTGAAGACTGGAGTAATGATGCTGAAAAAAATCCGCTTTGCAGTCACAGTCATTTTAATTTAAACTTTAAAAATATTTCACAATGTTACTGTTATTACTGGGTTTATTTTAATTGAATAAATGCAGCCTTGGTAAACACAAGAGACCTTCAAAAACATTAAAGATTTATACCCGGCCCTAATTTTTGTAACTTTTTTAGGGTGTATTTTTTATTAGTGCTAACTAGTTAAGGGAAACAAAACAGATATCCCAACAAATGTTTTATTTTTACTCAATTTAGGTGAACAAGGTGAACAAAATGCCCATTCTTACTGGATTCATCTTGCTAATAATTTATATTTTCTTTTCCAAGGTCACGTTAGACCTTCACAACACCAATGAGAAGTTTGGGAGTTTCCTGAGGTCGACGCTTGATGTCCTTTCACAGCTGCTTGAGATGGCTACCCTGCATGATATTGGCAAAGTATGATGTCAAAGCCTAATTTTATCCTGTTAGTGAGTGAAGAAAAATGAAATGAGTAACAAACCTTAACCGTGTTTTTATCCACGTAGTGTGTTGAAGAGATCCTGGGCTACCTCAAGTCGTGTTTCTCTCGGGAACCCACTATGGCCACTGTGTGTGTTCAGCAGGTTAGACACACTAAACTCTTCTGTTGGTCTTTTTGGATAAAAGTGTCTACCATGACATTACAAAGTCCTTGGCTTTGTCATGTGCTCTGTGCTTACAGCTGTTGAAGGCGTTGTTTGGCACCAATCTTGCATCTCAGTATGAGGGGGCTTCTTCTCACCCGTGTCGGACCCAGGCCAAGGCCCTCCGGCTCGGCTCGACCAGTGTCAGACCTGGCCTCTACCATTACTGCTTCATGGCCCCATACACTCACTTCACCCAGGCCCTCGCAGATGCCAGCCTCAGAAACATGGTGCAAGCTGAACAAGAACAGGACGCATCTGGGTGAGTCAGACAAGAATTGTGTATAATATAGATGTACCTTTAAATATACCAATCAAAATTAAGAGGACAATTCTGACTAAACGTTATCTCTGTGATGCTGTAGGTGGTTTGATGTCATGCAAAAAGTCTCAAACCAGTTGAGGTCAAGTATCACCAATGTCACTCGCCACCGAGGAGACAAGGTAGACTGCTACATAATTCATGCCTATGATTAATAAAACATAACAATGACAGCTTGACAACTTACTACAGTTAAAGTGTCTAATAGTAGACTACTTGTGTGTGTTGCAGAATGCCATTCATAATCACATCCGTTTGTTTGAGCCGCTGGTGATAAAGGCTCTGAAGCAGTACACCACCAGCACCTCAGTGGCCCTACAAAGACAAGTGCTGGACCTTCTCGCCCAACTTGTGCAGCTCCGGGTCAACTACTGTTTGCTTGATTCAGACCAGGTGAGTCTTTTAGAGCTGAGGATCAACCTCCGACTGAGTCAACATACTATTTAACTATGAAACTAAATTAAAGACAAATCTTGCTATTATTTTATTTCTACATTAGACATTCACTGCTGTAGTATTTTACTACCCTGTGCTTGTTTCAGGTATTCATCGGTTTCGTGCTGAAGCAGTTTGAGTTTATTGAAGTGGGGCAGTTCAGGTAAGACAATTTGATAGTCACAACAACATACACTACCATTAAAAAGTCATTTTGTGGGAGAATGTTTTTGTATTTTTTTTTTTTATATTTGATCCTACAGAAATCAAGCTAATATGCTGTTTTGGTTCTTAAGTAATTTATAAAAAACATATATGTATAATGATAATCTTACTAGTTTGCACTAAACTGATTGATTTTATTTTTCTGTGTAGGGACTCTGAAGAGATCGTGCCCAGTATTTTCTTTTTCCTGGTTCTGCTGTCCTATGAGCGCTACCACTCCAAACAGATCATCAGCATCCCAAAGATCATTCAGCTGTGTGATGGCATCATGGCCAGCGACAGGAAGGCAGTAACACACGGTGTGTAGAATCACAACACGAATACATATTCACGTCCAATGGCTGTGAAACTAAAAAAAAAAAAAAAAAAAAAAAAAACACCATACCAAATTTTCTCATTTACTTAAACTAAATAAACAAATTTTAAATTAAACAAATTTTTTTTTTTGGTATTTGCTTTAAAACACATAATATTACATATAGATTCATAATTAATCTAATAATTAAAAATAAAAATTAATTGTTCATTCTTATGCTTCTGTTTATTTCCCAGCAATCCCTGCTCTGCAGCCGATAGTACATGACCTCTTTGTGCTGCGTGGCTCCAATAAAGCAGATGCAGGGAAGGAGCTGGAGACACAGAAGGAAGTGGTGGTGTCCATGCTGCTGCGCCTCATACAACACCATCAGGTAACACTTAGTGCTGGTGTCTGTGTTCGTTTGGAAAAACGTTGTACTTTTATTGCATTTGTGGATTTACTTGTAAAATAATGGATGTCTGTGTGTATGTAGGTGCTGGAGATGTTTATTCTAGTCCTACAGCAGTGCCATAAAGAGAATGAAGATAAATGGAAGAGGCTTTCACGGCAGATTGCTGACATCATACTGCCAATGATCGGCAAACAGCAAGTGCGGCTCTGTCTAATCTGATCGACTTCCTGACTCCTCTTTTCAGAGTTTCATCTCAAATTCAGAATAAAAACGAATAAACGTGTTTTTAAATAAGTGTGCTTTACAGATTTGTGTCTGTGTGCTTGACAGATGCACCTGGACTCCCATGAGGCATTGGGCGTGTTAAACACACTGTTTGAGACCGTGGCTCCCTCCTCTCTGCGGCCTGTGGACATGCTACTGAAGAGCATGTTCATCACACCTTCTACACTAGTGAGAACCTTCAGTCACACATTGCATAGATTGCTTTCCACATGCAGTAGATATTATTATAAGGTGAATAGGATGAAGAGAGGCTGTCAGAAATCAAGTGAAGTTGTGAAATTTCGCTTATAACGGTTGCCAAATAGAGAAGTGTGATTTGTCACTCTATTGAACAGGTTTCCACTGCTCCATGAAGATCCCACCACACATTTTTGTGCTTATATTAATGCCAGTTTGGATCTCTTTAGCTATTAAATCAGCAGAGCTTTGGCAACTTTAATGCGGTGTCTGTAGCATGCTCTGTGACTTTACGTGGTTATCTAACAGTTGCTGCTATTCCTAAAATGCCGTTCCATTTTTCAATAATACCACTTACAGTTGATGTGGAGTATGTAGCAGAGTCTAGAAATCTAACTTAATGCTAAGAATCTTCACATTACTACGCTTGAGTTCACAGAGCTCTTCGGAACAATCCATGTTTATATGTGCAGATTGCAAGGCTAGGTGCTTGATTTTACTCCTGTGGCAATGGGTCTAACTGAATGCAAGATCACCTTAAACCTATTAGTTGGCTCATTGTTTTCCTGTTTTCTTCTGTAGGCATCAGTGGGTACGGTGCAGTTGTGGGTTTCTGGGATTCTTGCCATTCTGCGTGTGCTCATCTCACAATCCACAGAGGACATCATTCTGTCTCGTATTCAGGAGCTTTCTCTGTCACCGTACCTCCTCTGCTGTCCCACCATCCGTCGACTGCGGGACGATGACCCGTCCCCTCCTGAAGCTCTGCCCCCCGCCATGGAAGACGCCAATGGGGAGCCGCAACGTGTCCTTCCTGAGGAAACTTTTGCTAGGTAACTGCTGCTCATTGGAAATAAAGTCAGAATGCTGAATTCTCAAGTAATAAAATAAATGACAGTTGTGGCCAAAGTGATTAGAAAACTAGTATTTTCACCAGCTAAGTCAGTCATTTCTATCTTTTGCTGTAGTGTGTCAGTAGGAAATATCAGTTTACTTTCCAAACTGAGACAGACTCAATCCAGAAGAACTGTGGCAACGTCTCAAAGATGCTTCAAGAAACCTACCTGCAAAGCTACAGTACTGTTAAAGGTTTTAGGCACTTGTGTAAAAATGTTGTAAATGGATGATGCTGTCCAAAATCTCTCAGAAATAGATCTTCTTTATCAGTTAAATCAAATCAAGATTTGGTGTGACCATCCTTTCCCGTTTAAAGCAACTTTTTTTTGTACTTGCGCATAGTTTTTCACATAGCTTTGCAGGTAGGTCTCTTGGAGACGTTGCCACAGTTCTTAATAAATACAATTATTAATCTCTTTTTGTTTGTCAGGTTCTTATTGCAGTTAGTGGGGGTGTTGCTGGATGATGTCGCCACCAAGCAAGTGAAAGTTGAGATGAGTGAACAACAGCACACGTTCTACTGTCAGCAGCTGGGCACACTGCTCATGTGTTTGATCCACATCTTCAAATCAGGCAGGCAGAGCCCACATCTCACGTCTCAACTCGTATACAGTCACATGTCAGGGCATAAGAACCAAACACTGGCAGACTCAGTAAATTCCCATTTCCCTTTAACTTTCCAGGAATGTTCCGGCGGATCACGGCAGCGGGCAGCAGGCTGCTGAAGGCCGAGGGAGGTGAAGGGGGTAGTTTTTATACCTTGGAGGGTTTGAACAGCCTGGTGCTCCAGCTCATCACTACACACCCGTCTCTGGTCCTGCTCTGGTGTCAGGTCCTGCTCATCATCAACTACACCAACTACACCTGGTGGTCCGAGGTGCATCAGACCCCCAGGTCAGTTTACGTGCTAGCAGCCTAATTAGAAAGGCTGTTTAAAATTAAGCCTCGTCCAACTGCTCAAACCAGGCAATGCTAAATTTTTGGTAATTTTTAGAATAAATAGCTGTTTGTAAGGGCAAAAACTAAATGGCCTCCCACGGGTTTTGAGTTATTACAGTTATATGTTGGTTAAGTGAGGCTTGAAATTGCTCTTTGTAAGAGGTAAGAGCCTTTGGTACATCTGTTGTTGCTTTTTGAAATATGTTACTTTAAGCAACTTTATTTTTCTTTATCATTCCATCAGGAGGCACAGTCTGTCCAGCACTAAGCTGCTGAGCCCGCACTCATCTGGAGAGGAAGAGAGGCCTGAAGGGAAGCTGGCTATGTGTAACAGAGAGATCGTCCGACGAGGAGCACTTATTCTCTTCTGTGACTACGTGGTAAGACTTCTTAAGCAATGTGTGCGCTTTTTAAAGCACTTTAATGAGCCTGAGTTTTATTTTATCTACCCTAACTTCCATATCACTTAAGATTTTCTTTTTTAAGAAATTAATCATTTTACTTAGTTCACCCAAAAATAAAAAAAAGTTACCCTCAAATTGTTCCAAATCTGTGTTTTTTTTTTTGAACTTCACAACAAAAAAAAAAATCCTCGGTTTTTTTCTCTTCCTGTCTCAGTGTCAAAACTTGCACGACTCTGAGCATCTGACGTGGCTGACAGTGAATCATGTGAGCGATCTGATCAGTCTTTCCCATGAGCCTCCAGTGCAGGATCTCATCAGTGCTGTGCACCGAAATTCTGCAGCCAGCGGACTCTTCATACAGGCTATTCAGTCACGCTGTGACAACCTTTCCACCGTATGCTTATACATATACACTGCATCTTCTTTGAGTTCATGCTGTGATGATCGTTTCTGTTACTTATGTATTAAATGTGTAAATCTCCAGCCGGTAATGCTGAAGAAGACCCTGCAGTGTTTAGAAGGCATTCATCTAAGTCAGTCTGGGGCTCTGCTCATGCTTTATGTGGACAAGCTTCTCAACACGCCGTTCCGTGTGCTGGCTCGCATGGTGGACACACTCGCCTGCAGACGTGTGGAGATGCTGCTTGCTGAGACCCTGCAGGTAAAACTCAAACACACACACACACTCACAACCAGCTAAGGCTATGCTCACACTGCAGGCTGAAACGAAACCAATTCCGATTTTTTTGCCCCTATGCGACCTGTATCTGATCTTTTCATGACAGTCTGAACAACACAGATCCGATCTTTTCAAATGTGACCCAGGCCACTTGGGTATGTGGTCCTGAATCCGATACGTATCCGATCTTTTGAAATGCGACCTCCGTCTGAACGGCCAGGCCACATGTATCCGACCTGTATGTCATTGATACGCTACAAACGTCATAATTCTGCGTTGAAGTAGGCGGGAACGAGAAGATAAACAACAACCATGGCGGACGATGCTGCTGAGACCAGTCAATGGAAGGGAAGCAAGGTCACAGATTTAATTAATATTTGGGGAGACAGCTCTATTCAGGCCAAACTCGAGAGCTCTTAACGGAACCGGGCGGTTTACGAAAACATTTCCAGCAAAATGGCCGAGCGTGGTTACAGGCGATCCTGGCTCCAATGCCAGCGAAAAATAAAAAGCCTCAGAGCCAAATACAAACACCCATGTTTAACGTTAGCTACTTCCGCAAACAATGAGTGACGTTGTTTACCGTTGAGTACTGTTCTGCACATGCCGGTCACTTCTGGGTCATTTCACGTTCACACAGGAGATCACAAAAGGTCGCAATTAATTGGAAATGTGAACGGCCTTGCAAAAAAATCTAATTTTTAAAAAAAATCGGAATTGAGCATTAAGCCCTGCAGTGTGAACATAGCCTAATTTCACTGTGTGGCCCATTTTGATGTAATAGAGTATACTTAAATAAAATTAAAATGATTGCAAATAAAAAAACTATTAAAATGCTACCACTACAAACCATTCAAATATAGTTAAAATTAAATAGATTAATTCTTATGTCTCACTTCGTTTGTAACCATTCAAATATAGTTAACATTAAAGAGATTAATTCTTATGTCTCACTTCGTTTGTATCTCTTTATTACATCCTGTGGCTCAAGTGGTAGAGCATTGCATTAGCAGCGCAAGGTTGTGGGTTCAATTCCCAGGGAGCACATGTTAGGTAAAAAATGTTAGCCTACATGCACTGTAAGTCGCTTTGGATTTATTTATTTGATTTAAAATTAGCTTAGCTCTCAGCTTTTTGCTCAAAATGTTTCTTTTTTTTATGAAACCTATTAATATCTATTAATGATATATTTTTTGAAAGTAGAGGGTCTGATCTTTATTTTGATGCATTGCATGTTCAAATAATCTGACAAAATATTCTGGGGTCCATGGAATTTAGTCCAAATCAGACAAAAAGGCTGGTGGGGAAATTTCTGAAGTTTGACTTCTTAAAATGCTTTGTAGAAATCTCTCTTTTAAACCTCCCTTATATATCCAGGATTTCCAAGGCCCTGAGAATCATGGTTCTTAAATATAAATAAATGTTGTTGAGGAAAAACAAATTAAAATAAGAAATAAAATGACAGCTTTGTCTAACATGTTTTAGCTTATTTTATATCATTTTAAGCCCCTTTGAAAGTGTGCTGGTTGAGATCAACTGCACTAAATGAGAATCGAGGGTCATGTTTTCTCCTCCTCCTGTAGAATAGTATTGCTCAGCTGCCACTGGAGGAGCTGGACAGGATTCAGCAGTACCTGCAGACCAGTGGACTTGCCCAAAGGTAAGGCACATCATGAGTCTACTTGTTTGTTGCTGTGATAAGAAGATCTCCCAACCCTGATTTTTAAAATATCGTTTTTTTCCTTATGTCAGGCATCAGCGGTTCTTCTCCCTGCTGGACAGGTTCAGAGCCACTATTGCTGAAGACAGCACGAGCCCTGATGCCCCCATTACCTCACACCCACTGGACGGGGACCCACCCCCTCCCCCTGAAAATGTGGAACCCAATAAGGTATAACTTACAATGTGATTTCTATGTGAAAATAGCTGTAAACTTATTTGCAAAAGCATAACATTATTGCTATTGTGTGTGTATTACAGGAGTGGTATGTCGAGCTGGTGAAATTTCAGTGTTGTTTGAGAGGTGAAGGAGCTCTGTATGAAACTACAGAGCTGCTGACAAAACTTCCTCAGTCTGACCTTAACACGATCATGACCTGCAAGGTAAAGAACAAATACATGTAAATCTCAATTTATAACACAAACAGCCACTGAAGTTGTGCTATTGTATTTGCAGGACTTTAATTTGTGTCTGCTGGCATCATGTCTGAGTGTTGGGGTACAGAGGGTGTGTAAGGGTCATGGGACGGTTTTATTTGACACAGCTCAACAGGTGGCCTTCGAGCGATTGGCTGGTGTCATAGAGCTCCTCCCCTCCCCTCATCAGCCCCTCCTACTCTCCTCCAAAACGTGTGCGGACTATTGGCAGCAGCTTAATCAAGTCTACAGTGAGTCGCAGTCAGAATTTAGTAATGACAATTTTCATTTTGGGGTGAATTGTCTTTTTAAAGCTTTCACTAATGTTTTAGGAACCTAATCAAATTGAATATAGTAATATGAATTGATTAAAATATAATAATTTTACATTCACTTTGATTTATTATTAGCTTAGTTAAATGGCAACCAAATCAGCTTCTCTACATTAGGTGGCGCGGATCAACATACAAATGTGTACAAAACTGTAATCAAGGCAAAGGCTAATTTTGTTTAACATTGCTGTGGTCATTGCAAAATCCCCATCCTTTACTTTATTATTATTATTCCAACATGGTGAAAATTGTAATAATAAAAAAATGAGTATGTGAGTCTAAACTTTGGTAGGTGTAAGTACATGGGCATTATCCTTTGTGGCAAATTCTGCAAATGATAATAAAGTGGTAATGAACACCCTCTCTCATTGCATGTGTTTATGTGTGTGATTGCAGGTGAGCCTGGGTTTTATCAGACAGTGTTGAGTCTGTGTGGTGTGTTGAGTCAGTACCTGCTGTCTCTGTCCAAACTACCGTCCTTACTGCACATTCCCAAAGACAGAGAGACGCTCATTACCACCTTCAGCACCCTCGTCATAGAGGTAAGACTGATGCATCCTTTCCAAATAGGATGATTTTATATAGAATATTCTAGTGATTGGCTAATATGGATTGTTTAATGGCTAATGTCGACATCTTAGAAGGCAGAATGGTCGTACATGATGTCTCAATACTTGTGATTGTCATGCATGTCTCATCAGTAAAGCTGGTTTTGTGATTATTAGCAAATGTCCATCACCTGTTTTCAAATGGAGCGGCATTTAATACACCGAGCCAAAGTTCACTGACAAAGCTACGCAAAATCGTATCTTAAACCCCACCTTTACACGCCCCTCTAGAACAACGTCACACAACCCCATAATTTCACCTACAAAGAGAAAACGACTAAGAAATAAGTCACTGGAACTAGCGTGATCACAAAACGAACATGATAAAAGCGTACGTTTGTTTGCATGCTTTGTTAAATATTTAAATCCAAAAGCATCAATGTTTTTATAAGTGATACATTGGTCATAATTCATTTATCAGCTTTGAAAATTATTCACACAGAAATAAAGTGTTATGAACATAGCCTACTTATGATCCGCGGTGCTGTTCTCTCCAGATGCTGAGAAACTCCGCCTTTGTTCAGAACCAAACCTCTAGCCCCAGCTGGCCCGTTTTGACCCAATGTTTTCATTGGGCCAAAAAATTTGGGCCATTAGCCCCGGAGGAAGCACAGAAGAGGCACGATCAAGTGACAGTGGAAAGGCGACTGGCCCTGGCATGCACTAGCACGATCATTTTTGGCCCGACAGTGGAAACGTGGCTATTGAAAGTATCATCGATATACAAAGACAGTGCATTCCTGTTATTTATGAATGGGAGAAAGTGCCTGCCTTTTCAGAAAAGGGTTAATTAGTCAAGTCACCACATTACTGCAGCTGCTGTTAGAAGCTCCGGTTGCTATATATAAAAAAAATATCTTGGCTCTTCCAAACTTTATAATGGCAGTGTATTTTTAAGCCCAAAAAAGTGCATCCATTCATCATAAAGTCCACACGGCTCCAGGGGATTAATAAAGGCCTCCTGAAGTGAAGCAATGGGTTTGTAAGAAAAATATCCTTATTTACTTTATAAACTTTATCTCTAGCTTCCTCTAACTGTTGTACATGCGTTCACCAGAGAGTGAATTAGTTTAGGCATAGTATAAAATTAGAAGGCCTTTATTAACCACCCAGAGCCATGTGGAGTACTTTTTATGATGAATGGTCACTTGTTTGGCCTTCAAAATCTCAACCCCATTCACTGTCATTGCTTGGAAGGACCAGGACATTTTTTAATAGAACCCTGATTGCATTGCTCTGAAAGAAGAAATTAATATACACCTAGGATGGATTGAGGGTCAGTATTGATTGGCTAGTTTGAGTTTGAACTATCACTTTAAAGCTGCGGTAGAGAACTTTTGACGCTCTAGCTGTTAATAAACAGAACTGCTTGCGTCTTGCGGAAGAACATCATTGCCGGAACTACTTCTCTCTTTTTATGTCCATGAAGAATCACAAAGGTACTGGGTTACTCCGCCACGGTGCCCCCGAAGCAATCTAAAATAGTCCGAATATAAACACTTATTATAGGTGCACCCTAGTGATTCAGGACAAGCTAAAAACACGATTTGGAAAATGGATTCATGGTGTACTCGCTTATTATATACATTTTTCTACATTTTGAACACAAACAAAGTTACGGACCGCAGATCTGATTGGTTGTTTTTTACCAGGAGCAGATGACTTTCTGCAAATGGCAATAGGACCACTGGGAGGAGCCAGAGGAGCTTGATTTTTTTTCACAGATTATCTGTCTCATATTCTACTGTCAGGACATAATGACAGGTTTAACAAATATGTAAAAAATATATATTTACAAAAGTTACCTACTGCAGCTTTAAGGGTGCAGGGTACCCAAATTACATGATGTGATATAGTACATTTAATTTCTGTAATTAGATTCTTTGATTCTGTTTTCCGCATTGCAGAAATCATGGAGCTATATAAATAAAAGGCACTAAGCTCATATTTCTTTCAATCTCTGTAGGTGGTAGTTTGGCGTTTGCTGCAGGATCAGCTGCCTCTGAGTGTGGACATTCAGATGAGTCTGTCGTGTTTGAGTCTGGCTCTCCAGCAGCCGGCGGTGTGGACACACTTTGCCTCCCACACCTACCTTACACACACCTGCTCCATCATCCACTGTATACAGCTCCTCATCCACGCAGGTATGTGTTAGAAAATACAGCCTACTGAATCCTAATAAGTGCTATTGTATTGAAAATGTATATTCATTTTGTGATTATGATGTGTTATGTAGTTGCGGTTGGTCCTGGTGACCAGCTTCTTAGGCCGGAGCGGAAAACAGAGCAGTCAGAAGATGAGTTGGACTCTGCAGATAGTAAGCTGACACACACGTTACACACTGATCCATGATGAAGTGTTTATTTCATTGTTTGCTTTTTTTTTATTGTTTTAGAACAACTCGAATGGCGGTGTTGTGAGATCATGGCCGAGCTGGTTGAGGGTCTGCAGAGTGTGCTGGCTTTGGGTCACCACAGAAACAAGAACATCCCAGCATTCCTTACACCTACTCTACGGAATGTCATCATCAGCCTGGCCAGGCTGCCCATTGTGAACAGCTACACCCGAATCCCACCTCTGGTGAGAGAGTGTGTTCGAGTGCTTATGCATTCATTGTGTTTATGTGCTTTTCGAAGTGTATGAAAGTATTGATGTGTTTGATTTAACAGGTCTGGAAGCTGGGCTGGTCCCCCAGGCCGAGTGGAGAATTTGGCACAGCATTGCCTGAGATCCCTGTAGAGTTCCTGCAGGAGAAAGATGTCTTCAGAGAGTTCCTCTACCGCATTAATACTCTGGGTATGTGAGACTAGTTTCAGAGTCCTCTGTCTCTTTAAAAGTGGTTCTGAAATGCAATTTTGAGTTACATATATATGCACATTCGGGCTGTCAATAGATAAAAATGTTTTAACTGTGATTAATCGCACCCTTTTTGTGTGATTAATTGCGATTGCACACTTATCATGAAATTAAGCAAATACCATTTATCTTGCTTAATACGTTAACTTTGTCATTATTTACTATATCAAGCAAAGTAAACTGTAGGATTGAAGGGTGATTATCACAAAACTGTATTTTCTGCAAGCTTATTTCAAGGTAAATTTAGATATCTTTTAACCAAAAAGGACATTTGGGAGACTCCAAAAGGACACCAAAGAACCAAATCAATTAAGAAGTTTGTATAATTGACACATTTGTGCACACTGACTAAACACAGCAAAATACACAAGAAAAATCTAAACATTATACTGAATGTGTGTGGAAACTACTGAAATGTGTCTGTGCATGAATACAAAATATGATCTGTGCGTCAAGAGCTCTCACTCACGGTGTATCAGACACAGAGCTTACAACTCTTGTATGTCACCGCAGTCATCTTTACCTTGATTGCAATCCTTAACTATCAAAAGCTGGTTTGTTTTATCCAGCTGGGAAAACGTAGTTTGCGTATCATAGAGTGGTGGGATGTTTTGACGTTGCTTTCAGTCTGTATTTCACACTGCGCAATGCGTGAGTGAGCTTTCTCGCTCTTCAGAAACAATCACTGAGCTTGTGTTTTAAAGCGAAACACAATGGAATAATTCACTGAAAACGCAACGTATAAAATATATATATATATATATATATATATAATTTTAATAAATTTCACAATATACTGTACCTGGATTTTTTTTTTTTCAATCAAAATGTAGTCTTGGTGAACATCACTCTTTCAAAGATTAAAAAATACATAAACACATTGTACAAGAAACTCATCTGTCCTATATAAAATGCCTATTTAGTGTATTTTTGCGTATTTTGTTTTACACATGCATTCATTCACAAGTGAGAAACATATTTTTAGCACTATTTGGATTGTGAAATGTTTAAATTAATTAGTAGACAATGAATTTAGTCTCTTCTGTTTTAACAGATGTGCTTCATACAATCTGTCACTCTGTTGACATCAGGCAAAACTCGTGTAGTCATTTTTAGAATAAATTATTTAAGCAGTTTGGTTCATTAATGTGGTCTTGCAGGTTGGAGCAGTCGGACACAGTTTGAGGAGACATGGGCCACTCTGTTGGGAGTGCTGGTCACTCAGCCAATCACGATGGACCAAGAAGAAGAAACCCAGCAAGAGGTAAATCATCCGACTTCGGCCAAAACACTTGTTTTAGATACTGTGAGTGATAGATAAGACATGTCTGTTCATGTCACAGGAGGATATGGAGAGGACTCAGATCAATGTACTGGCGGTTCAGGCCATCACCTCTCTGGTGTTGAGTGCCATGACTCTGCCGACAGCAGGAAATCCAGCCGTCAGCTGCCCTGAACAGCAACCCCGGAACAAAATCCTTAAAGCTCTGGACACCAGGTTTGTATGCATTTATTTCATTAATGTGTTGGGCCTCTAGGTGTAGATGTGGATCATACATTTTACATGTGTTTTGTAGGTTTGGTCGTAAGCTGAGTGTCGTTAGAGGTATGGTTGAGCGTGAGATTCAAGCCATGGTGTCAAAGAGAGACAACATCGCCACACACTTCCCCTATCAGGCCTGGGACCCCGTGCCATCCTTATCATCCTCAACGGCAGGTCAGTGGTCAACCAAAAGATCCTCTTGCTTTATGTGTGCACAGTCTCTTGTCATATCCGTGACCTTTGAGTGTGTTTATCTGCAATATTCAGGCACCCTCATCAGCCATGAGAAACTTCTGTTGCAGATTAACACGGAGAGGGAGATTGGCAACATGGACTACAAACTGGGTCAAGTTAGTAAACTGACTACTCTACAAACCTTGATTTTCTTAACATACTTGATTCATGCTTTGTATTTAGAGTTTACACTCATTCACTTCACACACTCGCTGTTGCATAGTCGTTTTAGAGGTTGATGTATAATATTGCGTTATTTTTTTAAGCTTACCTGTTATCCAACAAACATAAGGAGTGTATACCAAATATTTTTTTCGGTTATTTAGTAGATTTTGTTTTCATTTTAAAGCCATAGTCTTTGCATTTCCGAATATGGTATTCGGCTTCAGGCACATCTTTAGTTACAGTATCAATACTGTACAATTTGTAGGTGTCAATTCACTCAGTTTGGTTGGGAAATAACATCACCCCTCTGAGGGAGGAAGAATGGGGTGAGGATGAGGAAGATGAAGCAGATGCTCCAGTGCCTGCTTCACCACCAGTATCGCCTATCAACTCCAGGTCAGACTTGCAAAGGTACTAGCAGAACAGCATCCTCCAGAGTTCACACCCTCATTGTCTTTCTTGTAATCCTGTTCAGAAAGCACCGTGCTGGGGTTGACATCCATTCCTGCTCTCAGTTCCTTCTGGAGCTCTACAGTCAGTGGATCCTCCCTGGCAGCCCCAGTAGTAGAAAGACTCCTGTTGTGCTCCTCAGTGAAGTGGTCAGATCGGTGAGTCCATTCATCAGCTTTAAAAAAAATGAATACAAATTTTTTTATTTTACCTAACGTGTGTTTCCTGGGAATGGAACCCACAACCTTTTGCGCT
The DNA here is from genome assembly GCF_003368295.1 of Carassius auratus. Taxonomy (NCBI): domain Eukaryota; kingdom Metazoa; phylum Chordata; class Actinopteri; order Cypriniformes; family Cyprinidae; genus Carassius; species Carassius auratus. Next base: position 206,252 of record NW_020528509.1, read on the forward strand.
GCTAATATAATGCTCTACCACTAAGACATAGGAACACTCTTATGTTGTATAGTAGGGCTGGGTGATAGAGCTAAAAATTTACATCTCAATATTTTTCTAATTTTGATGATAATCAATAAATATTGATATTTTTCCATTTGTTCACCAAAACATTCAAAATGGTGTTTTTTTTGGGCCCCAGTGAAACAGCCATGATCTGGATAGAACAGCTATTGTTGCAAAATTAACACTTTTTAGGGGCTGTTTGCATCTTTTGTGTGCTCACGTTAGTTATTTCAAATATAGAGGCGCGGAAGGCACGCTCATAATGGAAGCGATGCAGTCGAGACGCGCATGCGGTGCAACGCACATATTTGTTCCAGGTGCATCTGCACCACATCGAGATAAAAACGTTTTAACTTTTCAGAATGCTGCAAGTCCACCGTGGTTCATGTGACAAGAACCAACCAATCAGCTTCATCCTTTCCTGTAACAAAAGCAGCCAAGAGGAAGGAACAACTGATCATAGGGATATTTTTAAATAAGTTTTGTAGCAGAGCTTCTGCAAGCAATTTGCAGTGCTGCAAATGCATTTTATCCTTTGCTGAAACTATCGCGTCTATGTCTAGTGGTGAAACTTGCATACTGTGTATTTAATGTTTTAAACATTGAATTTATGATTCAGTATTTTTATTTAAATTAAGCTGGAATTTACAGAAATTGTTTAAGTGAAATATTTTGCTAACATGTTGTCATGAACTAATCGGTAAGAATTTCTTGCGCTTCACAAAGCAAAAGTTCACAAAACAGTTCTTGCCTCATTTCAAATCAGACATAATTGAAGTGAGTCATATTTAAATTAAGCATCAAGTACATCATTTATTTTATGAAGACCGATTCAGGCCGATAACTCCTGATTTTTATTTTTTTTTGTTTTTTGTGATTCTTTATAAGAACTGGGTCACAGGAGTAATTTGTTCATGAATCAGACTAGATTAGTCATACTGTGTGTGTTTGTTTAGTGATCCGATAGAACATATTTCAACATTTGTTGCCCAGCACAGTAAATAAACATTTGAGAGTTTGAACGTGTTTATTAAGAGCGTACACATTCAAATGTTCTTCTGGACACTTACCTCTGCACTTCCTGTACAGTTAACACAAATCCTTTCTTTGTCTCTGTGTGTCTTCAAGCTGCTGGCAGTGTCTGATCTCTTCACCGAGAGGAATCAGTTTGATATGATGTTCTCCACTCTGACTGAGCTGCAGAAGGTCCATCCACCAGAAGATGAGATTCTCAACCAGTACCTCGTGCCAGCTATCTGCAAAGCAGCCGCAGTGCTTGGCATGGTGAGCATATATATGCACTCATGCAGTAGCTATATAAATAAATGCAGTTACAGCTATTTAACAGTTTGGACTAATGTATTCATGTTAGGATAAAGCCATCGCAGAGCCTGTGTGCCGTCTGTTGGAGAGCACCTTGCGCAGCACTCATCTGCCCAGTCGAATTGGCGCTCTTCACGGCGTTCTATACGTGCTGGAGTGCGACCTACTGGATGATACGGCACACCAGCTTATACCTACCGTCAGTGAATACCTGCTCTCTAACCTTAGAGCTACAGCACAGTGAGTAACACTACAACCTGTATGCATACACGCACTTTACGGTCTGACTTTGGTGGGATTGAATTATAACTCTTCCTTTTACCAGCCTTGAGCTTTAACCTCTACTCCACACCAGTCGTTAGTGTTACACTCACTCTTAATATTTGCTATTTTATTTAAGAGAATATGTGATGAGCGGTTAACTGCTTGCGTCCTAAATTGGATGAAAGACTTCATACTGTTAGCATCTCTCTTAAGAGGTTATGCCCCATGCAGTCAAAGCTAATGCCAAAGTCTCTGTGGCATGCTGGGAGACTCAATAATAGGTTCACACTGGCAATCACAACACACGCCAGCACGGTGCATGGTCATCAGCTCCTCATTAGCTGTAATGTATGGTGTCTTACTGAGATCTGAGACCAGGGCTAGAATTAGCATCAGATAGCCTCCCTGAAAATAGATTAGTGTGTTTATGCATAACACTGTTGGTGTGTGTCTCTCAGATGTGTGAATCTACACAACCAGCAGCATGTGCTAGTGATGTGTGCGGTGGCCTTCTACATGATGGAGAACTACCCCCTGGATGTAGGGTCCGATTTCAATGCCGGGATTATTCAGGTGGGTAGAGGCCACACTTTGGGGAAAAAAAGTGTTGAAATAGTAACTCTTTCCCTGCCAGCATTTAAAAAAGAAAAAGAGAGTTGCCTGGCAACAATTGCTTCATGCATTCTGTTTTTATCGACATTTGAATGAATAGGCCAAAAAAAAAAGAGAGAAACTTGCGTTTTTGTCATAGAAAGCTGGAAAGTCTGTCTGGAAAGTTAACTGCTCAATCTGATTCTGAACGTCAACTGTTTTTTTCCCCCCAAATCTATAAATATATTTATTGTTAGTAGTTAAAAAGAAGTTTGCAATTACATTGTTTAGAGAAAAAATAATTTAAGTCATGTGGTCCAAACAACAAATCCATGTGGCTGAACAAAGATATTATCTTATAATTGGACCTTTTTGCAACAGTGCAAGGTATATTCAGCTTGTAAAATGTCACGTGGCATGAAATTATATTTCTGAATTAAAATCTGATATTTGTAGGAAAATAATAATAATAATCCCCTTTAGATTTATAATGTGTATTATTATGTACAATTGATTGTGCAAATTAAATGTTGAAATTCTCTACTTATAATGATTCCTGAACTAAATAATGGGGATTGGCCAGTCAGAACCCAGTACTGTAACAAACTGCGCACAAGCTGAAGCAAGTTTACGTAATTTTTCGTGCGAAATGGTTCAAGCACAACTTTTGAAGTTCTTTAAAAAGAAGACAACAAAAGGTACGATTTTTCCTTGATTAGAATTTAAAGACATTCCCCTGACATGATGTCATTGTGCTGTATGTGTGTGACTGTGAGAGATGATAGGAGAGCTGACAACTATGTCAAAGACTTTGCAAAAAACAAACAAAAACACATCTTGAGAATGAGTCCGAAGCATGCACTGCACGATGAAGCCCATAAGAACGCAGTAGATATATTAGCTAATAATTATATACAACATTCTAGAGTAATGCAGTGTTTCTTGAATGAATCTGTTTTAGAATGAATCATGTGAGCCAGTGGTTCATTCACTTGTTTAGATTCTAATTGAATTAGCCATTTTAAAACTATCATTTGATTTGAATGATTCAATAAATATTTTATTAAAACTGGGATTTGCTGCCACCTACTGGAAGTTTTATTGTCATCTTTATTTATCCATAACTGTCCTAATCCAGCCAGCACAGGAGGAACACATTCAGCAGAATCTTGTTTAATTAGCAGTATTGACTCAAATTCCAGGTCCCAGAAGGAAAAAAAAGCTTAAAAATAATAGTTTTTTTAATAAGGCTATTTTTTTTATTAAATAAAAACATTTTTAGACACATTTTGTAGTCATTGTGTATAATCGTCCTGTGACTCTCTACTCTTGTACCTTTTCTACATTTCCAGATATGCTGTATGATGCTGTCTGCTAGTGAGGAGGCCACACCATCCATCATCTACCACTGCGTTCTGCGAGGTCTGGAGCGCTTGCTTTTGTCTGAGCAGCTGTCACGCATGGACGCAGAGACGCTAGTGAAGCTGAGCGTTGAACGTGTGAACATGCCCAGCCCACACCGTGCCATGGCTGCCCTGGGTCTCATGCTCACCTGCATGTACACAGGTGTGGCTGGAGAGGAAGGCAGGACACATTTCAACTTCATCTTTAATACTTACCCACCTTACTAACACCCAACAGTCATAAGAACAGACTCACCTTAGATGCTCACCCTACTAACAGAGCACATAGTAACCCAGTCCTCAGTATGAATTCAGCAAAAAAGTGTCTAATGTGACAGGTTGTTTAATTTTGTTTCTGTGAAAATACTAGATAAGAAGATTTATATCCAAATTAACATACGAGATCTAGGGTTGTATAGAAATCTATTTTTATCTGGGTGGATCCATGATGGGGCTGTTCCTCAATTTTACCCAACAGGAAAGGAGAAGGGAAGTCCTGGGCGCCCTGCTGATGCAGACCCCACAGCTCCTGACAGCGAATCGGTCATTGTTGCAATGGAGCGCGTATCCGTCCTGTTTGACAGGTACGTATGTCTCTTTTTGAAGAAACTTACCCTTACCTGAAAATAATTTTTTGTATTCCACTAATTCATCTATGGGAATCCTTTTGCCGCAGGATTCGCAAAGGCTTTCCAAGTGAGGCGCGTGTGGTAGCCCGCATCCTTCCTCAGTTCCTGGATGACTTTTTCCCACTGCAGGACGTCATGAACAAAGTCATTGGGGAGTTCTTGTCCAATCAGCAACCTTACCCACAATTCATGGCTACAGTGGTATACAAGGCAAGTGCCACTTTTTGGGTGCAGAATCTTTCATAAAGGTCTAGTTCACACATCAATTCATAAATTACCCACCCTCATGTCGTTCTAAACCCATATAGGAATATACCTGTATCAAATTTTCATGTTGCAATTAATTGCTCTTGCTTTTATCACGGTATACAGTATTTTCACAATAATTGAAATCGCGAAATTGAGTTGCAAAAAAGTGTTGCATAATACAATATAACAGGTTTAATAACCTTTTTCTTATAGCAAAAATAACTGAACATTTAAATACAGTAAAGCAATAAACAAAATGTATGAAGTTAAAGATTTTAAATCGATTAAAGTGCGAAATGATGAATTATAATAGAAAGTAGCGTATCTGCTGTCAGAGAGTGAATGTGCGTCTCTCACGTGCTCCGCTTGTTTACATCAGAGTGCACACACGTTTTTGATGCAGCATACAGCGGTATTGTATATTGTCACCAGTTGATGGGGAAAAGTATTTTACAAAAGTAAATGCATTCAAAATTCTAATTATTCTCAGTATTTTAAAGTCCCCCGAAATCTGGTACCATGTCAAAACCCATGAGACCTTAGTTCATTTTCAGAACACAAATGAAGATATTTTTGGTGAAATCTGAGAGTTTTCTGATCGTGCTTAGACAGCAACGCAACTGACATGTTCAAGGCCCAGAAATATAGTAAGGACATTGTCAAAATAGTCCGTGTGACATCAGTGCTTCAAACGTAATGTTATGAAGCTACGTAAAAACTTTTGCAAAAAACAACTTTAATCAACAATCTCTTCTTTTCCTTGTTAACATATGTCTGATGTAGAACATCGACCTCTCTTAGTTCATCTTCTGAATATTCTGATTCAAATAAGTAAGGCTGGGCAAAGAATTGCAAGCCATCCTCTCTGTCCATTTTTTTATATACAGCATACGTCTTCCTTTGGCTTGTAAACAAGGCTCCTGTGTCAGCATTGTGTCAGAAATTGTTGAATGAAGCCCTAATTTTTGTTTTCTTTGCGCACAGAATTTATTCTTGTAGCTTCATAAAATAACCGTTGAACCACTGATGTCACATGGACTATATTAATGATGTCCTCACTACCTTTTTGGGTCTTGAACATGTCAGCTGCGTTGCTGTTTATGCAGGGTCAGAAAGCTCTCAAATTTCAAGAAAAATATCTTAATTTGTGTTCTGAAGATGAACGAGGTTCTTAGGGGGTTTGGAACGACATGAGGGTGAGTAATTAATGACAATTTACATTTTTGTGTGAACTAACCCTATTATGTGTCAGTTACTCTGTGATCTTAAATGCTTTTGCTTCTTAAAATTGGATCACATTGTCTTTCACTATATATTCATAGTGCATATATTTCTCGATTCAGGTATTTCAGACACTTCATGCGACTGGGCAGTCCTCCATGGTGCGTGACTGGGTGCTACTCTCACTGTCGAACTTCACACAGAGGACGCCTGTCGCCATGGCAATGTGGAGCCTGTCTTGTTTCTTTGTCAGTGCCTCGACCAGCCAGTGGATATCTGCACTGTATCCTTAAACACATACCATTTTCAGTTGGTGCAGTTATTGCACCCCTTCTATTGGTAATAGCACACTTCCTATTCCATACTGTTTTCCTTAACATCTTCACTTTAGCCTGCCGCATGTCATCAGTCGCATGGGGAAGTCCGACACAGTAGATATTAGCCTCTTTTGTCTGGTAGCTATGGATTTCTACCGACACCAGATCGACGAGGAGTTAGACCGCAGGGCCTTCCAGTCGGTCTTTGAGATGGTGGCTTCACCTGGTAGTCCATATCACCAGTTACTTTGCTGTTTGCAGAGCATTCACCTAGACACGCCACTATAATACAAAAAATATATATTGTATCATTAGCATCGTCACTGCAAATTGGTAACAACACAAAAGATGGTAACCGTACCCAATCAGAAGACAACGCACTTATCCGAACGTTACACATCAGGATGAATGGCAACAACAAACAGTTATCTCTGAGTGGATGTCTGGAGCAGTAACGGTATCGTTATACTTCAGAGGACATTGCCCCAAGTAGTTCATAGTTATTAGAGACAGTGGGACCAATCCATTCCTTCAAGTATGTGGCAACAAAAACCCCAGCACACCAGAATCTGTAATTTAAAAAAAAGAAAAGCATTGCTACCATCAGAATATTTCACGGTGTGTCACTTAACGTCTTAAAAGTGTATATGGATGCAAGCTTGTCTTCTCTGTGTTTTGTATGTATAAATGCTCTTCATCTGGTATCAAAGAATGTTACTGGGGCAAAACTGCGAGGCTGGTCAAAAAGGTTATCTGACAATGCGTTTCCATCATTAGTAACGTTATATTCTAATATAGAGAATTTTCAACTAGAAACAAACTGACTAGAGAACATATTGTAGTGAATGTTTTTAAAAACATGATGCAAACGATATTAATATATCTCCTGCACTTCCGAAATTCAGCAGATCCAGGATCAGATCTTTTAGTTCGCAGTCCTGTAGTCCAGCTCCAAGTTACTTATTGTCCAAACTTGCTAAAATCAATACATCTGGGTATTTTTATACAATGTCGGTCTCTACTCTCCTCTCCAACAGTCCATACTCTCAGAAAGACACTCACTTTCATACACTCGCCACTTATTCAGTTTAAAATAATTTCTTTTGCATGGGCGACGCATTGCTTTGCTCTGTGTTTTCTAGCACTTGAAACGAAAATAGATTGTAAATTGAATTTGTATATCCCCTCTAATGTGGGAGAGGGTACGTAGGACTATGGGTATGATAAGATTTTTTGTGTATTGAAATGTAAAATGTGTTTGACTTACTGGGTAAGAGGGGTAAATTGCCTGGAACAAAGTTTATTTTTCCTCTTAAAATTTGGTTGTCTATATTTATTGTTTTTAAAGTGCTACTTTTTTTTTAAAACCGAGAAAAACCAGATCACAAATGTGAATCTCTTAAATCCTTTTGTATGGACAAGGTGTGAAATAGCCATAGAGGTTAGCATAGAGAAGTTTTTAGATGATGGTTTATGCATCTGAAATTTGCAGCTCAGATCTACATACTGTCCCTTGAAACACATCTTTAGTTTTTGTTAAATTTCTTTCAAAAGCTCAGGATGAAAGATACGATTATTGATCAAAATAATGTCCACAAAATAATGGATAATGACTGGATGTATTTCAATCTATAGTGTGTTTACATCAATGTACAATTTGTGTAAAAGACACTATTTGTGATTAAATAAATGAAGTGTGGTGCATGACAACACCTACCGGTATTGGTGGACATGAGATGGTGTAAAGAGAATGTGCACAATAACCCAACCTTTCATTTTTGAGAGACTAAAAAACAATAATTTATCCATCTCGGGTGGCATAGAAACCTTTACTGTAAATATAAGTCTATTTGAGAAGATGAGGATGTATATTAACTTGAAGCATGCTTTAGTCTGCTTTCAATATTGAGTCAATATTTTATGTGATGACAACATTTGAAACGAGGTGACTTGTGTTTGTTAGTCAGCTCAGTCTACATGGAAATTGCATAACCGTAACTGCCAATAACAGACAAATTTGGGAAATTACATGATTCATTGCATGCTTCCATGGAGACAATAAGCTGGTCATGTCTAGTATGTATATGTTTATTATGATTCTATGAAATGTCTGCTTTGTCTTAGTGAAGCAGAACATATAAATAGCAATTATACTTGATATTTTCACTGCTCAGTGAAAAGCCTTTACTTCATGGTAAATATTGCCTGCAGGATTTCTTGCAAATCTATAGATTATATAACCATTCAAAATAATGGATTTATATAATTGGCAAATATACATACTGTGTCCTTTGAAACACATATTTAGTGACTTTTGAAGATCTTTAAATCTCAATAGGATAGTAATGTTAGGGGTCATGTACAGCTGGAATAACTTGAATGCTGTTCATAAAGACCACCAACATGGTTGGACCAAACGTGAAATACTGCAGAATTAATGTTACTACTGCGCCCATCGCAATTTTCAACTGTCAGAAATCATGAAAATACTATAATATAGAAATGAATAAAAGATGTAAAATCTTCAGTTTGTTTAATTGCATTTTTCATTTAGCACACATTGTGGGGCTTGTCAACTAGTGACTCTAAATCCAGCCTGTCTGCTATTTTCAACTTTATTTTACACAGAATGGGAGTTTTAAAGGGGAATAGAGGAGAAACACTGTTCTTTTTTTTTATTATTATTATTTTTGTAATGCGACAGTTGGGTATTTGATATGCATTCGATTTAGAAAAACAGTCCTTCAAAGAATATGGCCCTTAAGTAGTTGAAGAGCCCTGAAATATTGTGATTAAATTTTTTTTAATCATTACTTTTTTTTATACAGTTACCCATATGCTTTAAACATTTTCTACTCCGTGGTTGGATGTTTTATGATGTGCTTGATAATGGATTTGGATGTTTTTGAGATTATGGTGGTATTCCCCTGAAAAGCGCAGGTTATTAACTTTCTGTACTGAACAAATGGGGGATTCCAAGGCCAGGGCTTGTGTATGAAATTGAGTTTTGCATTTATGTTCCTCAGTTCAACAGCAGCAGCTGTTAATTATTAACCAAATTATTTGCTACTAATGATCTTAAAATAAACCGTATTTCTTGATAATCCCATCTGTAATGTGATATGGAAGCACCCTGGGTGTTAAAATCTGTCACTTTCTACAGACCTATTTAAAGAACAAGAACAATTGTTAAATGACTTTAAATGGTTCTAGTGTGAACTTGGAAGGGTATATTTCTTAAAGCCATTCAACTCGTAAACACCACATCTATATAACACTTGAGGATAAACTGAATTATAGCCCTAAATCCAATGTCACATACAGGAAAAGCCCTTTACAGAAGAAGAAGAAAACAGATGTAGTTTCCTCCTCCTCTTCTGCTGTCCACACACCAGCTGCCCTTTCCTTTTGTTTACTCCTTATGCAGCACTAAGGTTACCATGTCACTAAACTTCACATCAGCTTTGGACAAATCCGTCACAAGTAAGAACACTAATTATCTAAAATATAACTTTGATCTATAACTCCCTGATATCTGTACTGTAATGCTACGATTTCTTTATTTCTTCCCCACAGGGAAGTTTCTGGGAAGTGGCGGCTAATGTTAGCAATGTAGCCATGGGAATTTCTTGCACTTTCTGCTGATATTAAACGTTCTAGGTACAATAAGCTTTTTAACTGCATGCGGATCTATAATGGGTTATATATATTTGTTTGTAGATTTGTATGAGTAGTGTCTCTATACGTTATTCTAGTCAGGCTACTGATGCCTATAATTCAAAACCGTTAGATGTTGCTCACTGCCCAGCTGTTACTCGCGAAAACCAACACCGAGGCAGCTCGGCTCTCGATATCGGTATTAAATATTAATTTAATCTAGAATGTATTAGGTATTAAGACGTGCACGGTGTTTTTATTTTTTATAATTCTATTCGTTTTTCACTCGTTTTGCTTTGGACACCTGTAGCATAACTTTTGTGGTCAGTTGGCAAGCCTCCGTCCAACTGGGTTTTGGGGCTTTGGGTCCGTGGAGATGATTGACAGCCATGGAAACCAATGAGAGATGAGAATGTCCGGAGACAGTTCCATTGTCATGGTTACACATGTTGACGCGTGGGTATTCCAACAATGGGGAAAAGAAGGCGGGACCGACAGCAAGAGTGGATGAGTCGTCTTCGCATCTTTAACTTTAAGAAAGTCTTTTAGGAAACTAAGGAAAATATGTCGATGACAAACACTAACGTTGTTAGATTTGTGAGTTTGTGTATCCTGTCAGTTTCATGTTTATTATTATAAATGCTAACTCCACGCTACTTTTCAAAAACGCTGTCCTCCGCCTTTAAATGCATAGTGCATATAACGTATACGATTGCATATAAATGTCCAGTAAGGCTTGTATTTTTTATTTGGTTATATAATTGTTAGGTTTATATCGTTATATTTTAGATGCATTATATATAACATTAGGTTATGTGGGACAGTGCAAAATGACGGGATGATAAAAAGATATTTTGAAAACACAGGTTCCAAGCTCTTAAAACATGAATCCTTGTAGTCATGTTGGTTCCATATATATGTATTGGTTTATCAGTCCACCACCTGGTCATTTCTAATTTGAACACTAATATATATACACACATACAGTACAGACCAAACGTTTAGACACAGCTTCTCATTCAAAGAGTTTTCTTTATTTTCATGACTATGAAAATTGTAGATTCACACTGAAGGCATCAAGGGCTATTTGACCAAGAAGGAGAGTGATGGGGTGCTGCACCAGATGACCTGTCCTCCACAGTCACCGGACCTGAACCCAATCCAGATGGTTTAGGGGTGAGCTGGACCGCAGACAGAAGGCAAAAGGGCCAACAAGTGCTAAGCATCTCTCGAGTAACTCCTTCAAGACTCCTTCAAAATCAAAGCAAAAGGTGGCTACTTTGAAGAACCTAGAATATGACATATATTTTCAGTTGTTTCACACTTTTTTGTTATGTATATAATTCCATATATAATTCCACATGTGTTAATTCATAGTTTTGATGCCTTCAGTGTGAATCTACAATTTTCATAGTCATGAAAATATAGAAAACTCTTTGAATGAGAAGGTGTGTCCAAACTTTCTGTACTGTATGTATATATATATATATATATATATATATATATGTGTGTGTGTGTGTGTGTGTGTGTGTGTGTGTTGAAGATGGAAAAATCTAAATGTGGGTATTTTGAAATAGATCTGTATGGAAAAAAAATTCTAAAATGAAGGAATAATCATGATTAAGCAGTAACAGTTATTGCAATTCTCAATGTTTAAATTAATCTTTAATAATTTAATCAACTTGAAATGCATATTTTAATAACTGAAATTACCTGCTCACCATTTCCATATGATTTTCTCTTAATGTTATGATTAATTTTTCAACGTATTAATGAACTTTTTCCCTCTCTCCTTTATGAAGGTATTGTATGAATATTCAGTCATGCACCACGTTAGTGCCTTAGACTTGGGCTCTGGAGCCGGAAGGATGATATCAGAAACCCTGCATCTCTGCTTTTGTGAGCCCTAGTCAGAAGAGAGTAAAACGGGGATCAAGGCAAGGATGTTCAGGCAATCAGAGCAAGGCAGGAGGCGTGTGAATGCCCAGCCATCTGCGCGCATAAGAGCGGTGGAGGTCGCGAGGGGAAGAACAGGCTATGGCTTTACACTATCTGGTCAGTCTCCATGTGTGCTGAATTGCATCCTGAAAGGTAGTCCAGCTGACTATGTGGGCCTTCGCTCTGGAGATCAAATACTAAGCGTGAACGACATCAATGTGTCCAAAGCATCTCATGAGGACGTTGTCAAGCTGGTTGGCCGCTGTACAGGTGTCCTACACTTGGTCATCGCCGAAGGCAGTCATAATAATGCACATTTAGATTCATGTTCAAGCGATGAAGAATTGGGCTTCAATGACCACAAGAGCCACTGGTTGCGGCCAAAGATAGACTCAAAGACACTTGGCATAAACCGGGCAGAACGTGTAGTAGCAGAAATGCAGTCTGGTGGAATCTTTAACATGATCTTTGAAAATTCCAGCCACTCATCCAGCAGCTCGGAGAAGGCAGTAGCTTGTGCATCTGCTTCTAAAACCAGGGCTCTCTCAGAGCCAGACTTCTTGTACGGTAACGCTGGCACCCGACAGAGTGATCCCAACTTACTCACTGAAGAGGAGATGGCCAAAGTGCTCAATGAAGACTCTGTGTTCGTTGATATGTTTGAACAGCAAGATGAATTTGCCCTGTTGCAAAATGCAGACTCTGCGGGTATACTCAATGTTGGGATGGTTGTGGGATACTTGGGATCTATTGAATTAGCTTCAACAAGTGCCAATTTGGAAAGTGACAGCCTGCAGGCGATTCGTGGCTGTATGAGACGTCTGCGCGCAGAACAAAAAATACACTCGTTGGTCCTGCTCAAAGTCATGCATGATTGTGTAGAGCTGTGCAATGATCGAGGTGCTGTTCTAGCCACTTACCCTGCAGAGAAGTTAGCATTCAGTGCCGTGTGTCCAGACGACCGCCGCTTCTTTGGACTTGTCACAATGCAAGCCACAAATGACCATGCCATGAATCGACACGGTGAGGAAGAGCATGGCTTGCGTACGTCTTGTCACGTCTTTATCGTAGACCCTGAACTCTGTCATCATAAGATCCACCAAGGTGTAGCCCGACTATTTGGCTTTGACTGCACTCCAGATCCAGATACCGGTGGCTGCTTGGAGTTCCCACCGACTTCCCAGCCACTTCTACAGTTTGTGTCAGTGCTTTACCGTGATATGGGAGAATCTATAGAGGGTATGCGAGCTCGAGCTTTCCTCGATGGTGATCTAGATGCTCAGCAGAACAACAGCACAAGTAGCAACAGTGACAGTGGCATCGGCAACTTCTTGCCAGAGGAGAAGAACAATCGAGTCCTCTTGGTTGATTTGGGCGCAAACCCTAGTCGCCATGTTCCCACAGGAATATGGGAAAATCCACCAGGACCTCGTAGCCAAAGTGTCCTTGGAGGTCTTCCACCACCACCACCGCCTCCACCGCCGATCTCACATCGGAATGGCTACCGCCCTGACCAGTTTGTAGATCACCCTCAGCCCCATCCACATTCCCACGGAGACCCACCTCTGCTTTCTGGCAGGCATCTAAACTCCTCCTCACGGCTGGATGTGTCAGGCCTTCCTTCACGCTCGCACTATTCCGCCCATGGCAAGAAGGTGACGGGGGCATCAGGTCAGCGTTGGCTGCCAGTTCACGTCCTGAGAGACTGGCGTCAGGGGCACAACAGTGATCAGGAGTCTTATGCAGAGTCCACAGATGGATGGTCCAGTGCTAACTGTAGCACCCTGCCTCCACCCATGAGTAAGATTCCAGCCGACCGCTACCGTGCTGCAGGCGAGATTGCCTCACAGCCTCACCGTGTCCATGCGCAGAAGGATGAGTGGGCTAAGAAGCTGTTTGGGGAGAAGAACCTACGAGAGCATCAGCAGCAATCGAACGATTGCAGAAGAATGAAAGATTCAGAGAAAAAGGTAATACATTTTTTTTGAAGGCCCCAAATCAAGTTCTGTTTTTGAGGCTACCTCATTCCAGAGGAGTTGACCACAAATCGAAATGCGTTCAGAATTACAAAAGTAAGTGATCCTCAGGATTAGGAAGAATTAGTAAGTAATGATTTTAAATTTGATACAAGTGTAGTACACTGGTTAACGAGCCGTTGAATGTGTTGTTCGAACAACTGTTGTCTGTGCAAAAAGTCCTTGCAGGCGAAAACTAATGTTCTTGGAACGGATATCACTTTTTCCTTGTTCTTATTATCAGGCACGGCATGATCCTTTACTTTGCTGTTTTCAATTGCACTAGGAATTTCCACCACAGAGTTTTTTTTTTGCAAAAAAAAAAATAATAAACAATGAAAAAACAACAAAAAATAAAAAATAGAAGGTTCAATGATATTCCCACTCATTTTATATTTAAAATGTGCTGTTGGTCTTATAGTTTTGCATTGTCCCTCTGTAAAACTGCACAAACACTTCACTGTCAAAAAGAATTCTGTCAGGTAGGTGACATGCATAGCCAGGCTGACCATTCCCATTTGCTGCTTCAGCTGCTGCTCCTCACTTGGAGGGAACATGTTAAAATTGACCCTGAGATGAGAAGATTGAGATACAGTGCTGGGTTCGAATCAGTCTCCCACTGGAAAACTTTTCATTTAAATGGCTGTGAGCTATTGACCTGATCTGACTGCCTTTGATGGGACTCCAGCAGTTCAAGTTTTGGGTGGTAGATGTCAAACCACTGAAATTAATCTGATCAGGATCATTTTAGAAATGGTTCATCCATATGAAAATTCATCATCGGTTCATGTTGCTCCAAAGCCATGTGATGCGTTTGTGGAACAAAAATAATAGAACCCTTTTGGCTCATCATGTCTCTTTCATTTGTTGAAGTAAAAGCAATTATGTTTCTGAAGCCACAATAGCATGAGCCCTTCACAATTTGGGCAGTACCCTCAACTGAAAAGAGATGGTCACACTTGCATGTTCAAAACACTACCACAAAGAACCATTTCAAAAGTGTTCATCGGGATGATATGGTTGTAAATATAACCGTTATTATGCTTGAACCTATAAAGAACCATCTTTTTAGTATTGCTGATAACTCACACAATGTATTCCAAGTTTTCAGAAGCCATATGATACTTTGTGTTCTACAGATGAAATTAAAGTTATATAGGTTTGGATTGACATGAGGGTGAATTTACAATATTCTTCAGCAGACTATTGGCTGGAGTATTTGTGAAGTACTACACAAGTTTCCCAGATAAAGTTAATCTCCAGAACTGCTCCACATGAGCTAAAGGGCCCAAGCAGGCCCAAAGATGTCCACAGGCCTAAAGCAACAGAACAGACAACATTGATTGGATTTCCCAGAATAGTAATGTAGCTGTTATATGCATCATCTGTGACAGTAGCTTCAGGGTCTGCTAAAAACAGTAAGGCATGTCAGACATCACTGGTCTGTGTTCTCTGCTTGAAGGAATTGTTTTTTATTCTCTGATGGTTTCTTTCTAGCACCGCTTATTTAATGTGGACATCAAATTTATGTCTGCATTAGGAAAAGTGGTATTTTTGAATGCTGTAGCATTTCTTTAAGATTTGTCCACTAATTAATTTGAAATAGTGTGACAAATGAATATTTAAAAATACTAATGCACCATGTAGTCTTTGATTTATTGAGGTAAAAAAAAAACTGCATGCATAAATGCAGTTGCTAAGGAGATTCCAGGCTGTATTATTGACATGGGAACATTCTAGTTGAGTGCTGTTGACATAGAGACCACGTCCACGTCTGTCTCACACTGGTGGCAGCAGCCATGACTGATGAAGAGCTGTGAGGTATCATAGCAGCATGAGTTTTAATAATGTACAGTCAACCTGAATAAGGCTGATCAATTATGGTAATTAATGATAGGAAGGTGTTTTGAAGTTGTAATTTTCTCTACTGCATTAGCTGCACAAACCCACATCACAAGTGGTTCTTTTCATTATATTCGTTTTTACATTTCTTGTCTGTTTGTGAGATCATGAAAGAGGCTCATAAGTTGATCTCTTACTCACCAACAGGCGGCACTCCACCACTGTCTGTGTGTCAGTTACAGGTCAAATAATTGTTGCGATATTGTATGATGATTTTTTTCCTTTATCCATTTTACCTCCCAAACTCATTTACATTTCAAATGATTATTATTTTATCTAAATTACTTAAGATTATAAAATAAAATTTCTGGTAACACTGTACATGGCAACACTTTAAGGACCAGTTCTCACTTTTAACTAGGCCTAGTTGCTTATTAGCATGCATATTACTAGCATATTGGCTTTTAATTAGTAGTTAGAAAGCATGGCCATATTTTAGTTCCCTTAATCCTACCCCATACCTAAACGTAACTCCCTACCTTACTATTAATAAGCAGCAAATTAGGATTTATTGAGGCAAAAGTCATAGTTAATAGGAAATATAATGAGAATTGGTCCTTAAAATAAAGTGTGACCTTTTAGAATAGGGAACCCATATTTACTATTAATGAAGAGTTGCCTCCTCAATAAATGCCTAATTACTGCGTATTGATAGTAAGGTAGTTGTTTATAGTCATGCAGAGAGTAGTGTTAAGGGATCTTGAATATGGTCATGCAGAATAAGGCATTAATATGCACTTTATAAGTATTAATAAACCACAAATATGTTAGTAATATGTATGCTAATAAGAAAAGTTAATAGTGAAAATGTTATTTTTATACACCTATTAAAAAAAAAAAATACCCACATTATTATGCAATATGATATTATTCAAAGAAAAGACACATCCATAGTCAGTGTTATAAATGCAGCTGACTTCATGCATCCACTAAAAATCACCTAGTCCGTAGTTGGCTACGTATAATTGCAAAATTGAGTGTATAATATTTGTTTTTTTTTTTTTTGTTTTTTTTTCATGTTCATATTCATATTATTTATAAATTACTTACCTACCTACAATGACTACTGATGATATGCCAGAACGAGACTTGAGGAGAGCAGTATAGTACAGTTGTCACATCAGTTATTATCCATACTGGGTATTGTTTTTCACTATTGAGATGTTTAACAGTTATATGAATACTAAATTGCAGTGGCTGTGTTGTAATCTTATAGTGTGATGGATTATTTTGTATTAGATTTGTGCAGATCTGCTTCATGGACCTGCAGAGAACAAGATATGAAACAGATTAACAGATGAAACAGATGTTTTTACAGTGACATTTCTTGGTATGCTTTGTCATTCCAACATGGATGCAGTAAACAGGAAAGAAAGCTCCTCAAAGATAGCTCCTCCCTGATAAATCTAAGAGGTCTTTGCAGTGCACAGTACGTCCCTGCTCCCCACAGGAATCCAAGATGTTATCTCAACCCCAAGACTGCCCCAACTGTACCTTAATAGGGGAGAGAGAGCTAGAGAAGGAAAGTGTAAATAGTTCAGCTATGGGGTGAACAAATCAATAGGTGAAACTGTCATGAAATGAAAAAAAAAAATAGAGTACAGAATGCACTTTGAGACCTTTCATCTTGTACGTACGTACCATTCGCTCTTTGGCAGCCTAAAAAAGAGCTTTAGGCTGTGCTGATGTAAGCTTAGTCAGATGAGCCTCATGTTTCTATGCCTTTCCCTTCATCATTAGTCTTTTGAAGTATATAAATAAAACATTTTTTCCTTCTAGGATTCAAGTGCTACACATAAAACAGAGCAGCTCCTGCTTACATCTGGATTATTTAGTGTTGTTCTCCAAAACCAATGTTGACAGCTCTATGCTTCTTTTCAGCAACCACCCACAAGATTCACCTAAGGAACGTAGTTTAGTCCATGATACAGCTTTAAATGAACTCCCAACGCTGTGCTGCTCAATTACTTTGGGAACCACTGTGGTGATCAAGCGGTGGTCACTCATGTCTGGCGAACCTGATCCTCCATTACATGACCGATAGTGTTTTTAATGAAACCAAATATGGGTCTAGTATCCAGACACCAGGAATGAATGCAGAATTTATGATCATTCACTGCACTACAAGAGCAAACCTTTTGTGTTCTTTTTCATTTTTTTCCTCTTTGCATTGCTTTACGCATCAGTTGTTTCATATTACAGTTCTTAAATTCCATATCTTTTCTTTAAAGAACCTGTGTTGATCTTTTCCATAGCACACATCATTTGTTCTCTCCTGATTCTATGAGCTTTCTTTTTAAGGTATGTGCATCATGTGTGTGAGATCGTGTCTTTGCATGTTTGCCTTGAAACTCACACTGTGAGTGTGTGTGATTTGAGAGAGATATTATGTAAATGTCCTGTCTTGTTAGCCTTAGAGAAGTATTTCTACATAAATTGCCATTGTGTACTATCTTTCACCATCTTTCTATATACAGAAAAAGCACATGTACTTCACATGTGCAATCCTGATAAAATCACATGTGAAATATTTGAAAGACACATGAAATGTGAAATGTTTGCAAACGTGGTTTTGGAACATTTGCAGGGTCTAAATGTGTGAAACCCATGTGATCACATGTGAACACGTGATCACATATTGTTCATGTGCTACAGGGGTTTCACACATTTAGACCATGCAAATATTCCAAAACCACTTTTCATGTGTGTTTTACATATTTCACTTGTGACTGCACATGTAAATGTTGACAGAATTATAATTTTCGGTTTAACTATCCCTTTGTGCATTGCTGAAGTATGTACTGCGCTGACTCTCATGTGCTTGTAGTCACTTGTGTTGGGATATTTATGTATGTGCATATGTTTGTTATCACTTGATGTGTCATAACTGATGAGGCTGAACACACGTTCACTGCGTTTCTAGGCAACACAGGAGGCCATTTGATTACACTGCTCTTGTCATCTGCACAATCAGCCTCTAAACTTTAGCCTATGAAAATGACCCCTCGAATCAATCTGTCTCTCTGTCTGTCTTACCACCTGACTACTAGTTCTCTCATCATTTTACATTCGTCCTTCTGTTTCTCTGTCTAGCGTCTTTGATGATCTTTCTCTGACTGCATCAGAGTTAATGCTGATGTGTTTTTTTTCTGTTGCAAGACTTTCTTTTATACCAGTTAAATGTGCAGAGAGAATTCACTATATTTGTAATTATTGTTGATATGAGGCTTCGTTTGAGTGATGATGGTTTAATAGCAATCAGACATACTTGCACCTGTTACATAGAGAATGGGCAAACAATTATTTACTTATCTTCATGCCATCCCAGATATACATGACTTTTTTTACACAAAGAAAGATTTATAGAAAAATAATCCATCTCTGAGTCCATATTTAATACAAGGGGATTTCCAGAGTTGATGCTGTGCAAAGTTAACATGACGTTAATCTATATGACAACATTTGACGAATCAATGTCTTCTGACCTATTTGTCGGAAGCAGTGGTTTATATAAAATAGTTTATCTTATCTATATATATATTTATATATTTATATTCTTCTTACACAAACATTTAATTTCGATAGACATTTTCAATGATTTAAATGGAAATTATCTAAAATATTTGTATTCATCTAAAGTGTCTAAAGAAAGAAAGTCATGAATTCCATGACGTCTGTGTTAGTAAATGATTTTCACTAGGGTTTTCACTTTAAGGTTCAGTGAAGTTTTCATGAGCAAAATCCAGTCATTTCAATTGGAATCCCAGTCTGGAATTTCAAGTGATTGTAAAGATTTCCTAACGTGTTCCCAATACAGGTTCAAGTTGCTGTATTCTGTGTGAGCTGTGCTTAATACATCGCTACACTATTGACACTAGACTTATTTTGCATATGAAGTTTTACTAAAAGTATGCTCATGTGACTGTACCTTTACATTGAAAAAAGGACTCAAGTCAGTTGCAGTAGTGGCAGATGTGAGTTTTATACATGCAAGTATCACATACACAAATTTTGTTTAAAGGGTACATAACATACACAGTTTCACCTTATCTCATGTTAATCTTGAGTAGAGTAGTACTGCATCCCTTCAAATCTCCAAAAAGAAAACGATTTCCTGGTGAAGCGCGTTGATGTGCGCGGTCTCGCTCTCCTCTGGTCAACTTGTGCACGGGCGCGCTTTTCCAAGAGAAATGCTCATATAAGGAGATCCACCATCGTCTACATCATTAGATCCATAATCAAAAAAAAAAAAAACAGCCGAAACTAGTACCAACCCAGAAGTAAGATTTTCAGCACAGAAATTCTCTGTCATTCATCCAAATTATTATTATTTTTTTTACTTTGCCCATGTTTAGCATGAGAATCCATCTTGTACCCCCCCTTTAAGAAAAATATACAAATCTTGTTATTCTGCCAATACTGTGCAGTCCAGCTAGTGACACAAATGCAATATTTAACTTAATAAACCTTGTGTTAGGAAATCCTCTTCTAAAAACCACGTTAGTAACAAAAGAATCCTTTAAGTGGTTAATTTTTACACTCGCGCACACACACAAGCACACATTTCCATCATGTGTCTGTTCATGTGATCCTCAAACAATAATGCCAAATGTTCCGGAGCAAACGGAGAGTTGTTTACTGGCTCCTCTGTGTATTTCACACGTGGAGTGGAGGAGAAATGTTGTTGTCCTTTTCAAAAATAGAAAGAGGGAGACCAAATGCTTATCACTTCTATTTCTCAGGAGACAGTTTTGGTAGACGAACACGGTGATATGATTATGAGCTGGGATTGAGACTGTCCACCAGACTCTCTTGTGTGTGCAGAACTAAGAATTAATGCAAATGTAGAAGTCTGATGAATGTTCATGATTTAAACTAAACTAATTTTTTATAATAAATAATCATTTAAAATATCATTTGCATATGTTTTATAAACAAATGTATTCCTGTGATGGCAGTTGAATTTTCAGCAGCCATACTCTTTAGTCACAGGATCCTTCAGAAATCATTCCAATATATTGATTTGTTAAAATTATGGTATTTTTAATATTCAAAAGTGTTGTTTTATTTTTCATATTTCTGTATTCAAAAGTATTATATTTAAAACTGTAATCATATAACATTTATGCAATTGTCATTATTGTGTAAGTGAATTTTTTATTATTTTATCAAGAAATTTCTCAGTCAGTAGTAGCCTCTAGATGAATTTGAAAAGTGCTGTCTTGATCTTGATCTTGGCTCAGTCTCTCCTTGCCTTGGTCTTGGTCACATTTTGGTCTCAACACACTCTGGTCTTGACTTGATTTTGATTTAGGTGGTCTTGACTACAACACTAGTCACATAGTCATTCATTTAGTCATTTTGCAGATGCTTTTATACACTGCATATTGTTGCCTTGCACGTTAGATGTACAATGACAATAAAGTCACATAATCACATAAAGTGATTCTTCTTAAAGAGGCAAACAGACACAGGAAGTGCTCGTAATACCACGTTTCAGGCATTTGTTCAAATAAGCATTTATCACTAGTTTATTTATCAAAGAATCCAGAAATAAAATGTATCTCCGTTTTTACAAATATATTAAGCAGTAAAAACTTTTTTTCAACATGGAACCACTATTAATAGTTAAGCACCAAAGCAGCATAATAGTGATTTTTTGAAGGATCATGTGACACTGAAGACTGTGTTGTCATCAAATAAAAGACTTTTAAAAATATATTCCAATAGAAAAGAGTTATTTTAAACTGTAATATTTACATTACTTCTGTTTTTACTGTAATCAAATATGTGCTCATTAATTTTCAACAACTGAGACATAAATTCAATGAGATTCACAGACATATGATGAACAGAACTGGAATGATGAGTTTCTGAAGTAAGTGAATATGAAAAGTAGCTGAGAATCTGTTGTGGTCACCAGCTGCTTACAGTGGATCTCACCCTCATGGAGCGCACCAGATTTGACAGTTATTGCTGTGAGATGTTACCCCACTCTTCTACTAAGACATTTGCCAATTCCCAGACATTTCTTGGTGGACACGTCGGTTTGCCAATGCGAAGATGATGGAAGATTTAATGAATCGCAATACACATTGTATCATAAGGACTTTTGTATTGTAACAATTGTGGTCTTGTACACAATGGGGGAAATATTTATTTGTTACCCTGCTGATTTTGTAAGTCCACTTACAAAGAAATGAATGGTCTGTCATTTTTATGGCTAGTAGCATGAAGCATGGTGGGAAGGAGACAACTGTTGGTGCGATTATTTGGAAATGGAAGAAATATCAACCAACCATCAATCTGCCTCGATCTGGAGCTCCGTGCAAGCTCTCTCCTCATGGGGTACGGATGTTCATGAGAAAGGTGAGGGATCAGACCCGAATAATTTTAAGGCAGTTGGGACCACAGTCACCAAGTAAAACATTAGTAAGACACTACACCTCAATGGACTGAAATCCTGCAGCACCTGGAAGATCCCCCTGCTCAAGAAGGCAACATCTAAATGATTCAGAGAAGCCTTGGGAGAAAGTGCTTTGGTCAGATGAGACCAAAATTGACTTGTTGTGTTTGGAGGGAGAGAAATGCTGACTATGACCCCAAGAACACCATCCCTACAGTCAAGAACGGAGGTGGAAACTAAGGATACAGGACGACTTCACCACATTGAGGGACAAATGGACAGGACCATGTACTGTAAAATCTTGGACGAGAACCTCCTTCCCTCAGCCAGAACACCGAAGATGGGTCATGGAAAAGTCTTCAAAGATTAAAATGACCTGAAACATACCACCACCTCTGTTCTTCCCAACAAGGGTTTCTGCATTAACTTCTAAGTCATGTTTTGCTAAGGAGATCAAATACTTATTTTACTCACTGAAATGCAAATCAAATTCTAACCTTTATATAAAGTGTTTTTCTGGATTCTTTGTTTGGTATTCTGTCTCTATACGTTAAAATAAAGCATAAAAATTACAGACCCTTAATTTTTTTGTTAGTGGGCAAACTTACAAAATCAGCAGGGGATCAAATATATATTTTGCCCACTGTATGTTACTAATGTCTTACTCTCTGTCTTTCACAGGGTGGAAGATTTAAAGGCATCACTATGGGTTTTCCTCAGCGTTCCTCCGGCAGACGATCTTTTGGACGTTCCAAGCGTCTCAGTATGGCTCGCTCACTTGATGACCTTGAGGTAAGGTTCCCCAAATGCTCTTCTTTTTCTCCTCAGGAAGGTGTCCCTACATTTCACTCTGTCTCTCTCACATTCTCAAACTTCTCAGCATTCCGATCCTATCACTCGGAGGGTTGGGAACGATTACATAAGGAATGAGCGATCTACGCAGTAATTGAGAGACATGCATTCACACTGAAACGAACAAACACAAGCAACCCTCCAGAGTGCATGAATTCTAGGGCACTTATTCACGAAACGACAGCTGTGTGCCTGTAGAGCAGATCTGACACCGCAGCGAGGGTATTCTAGTGTATTAATGGCTGTGGTCACACTCACACACGTGAGTTTAATGTTAGACCCAGCAGTCAAAGAGATAGAGTGCTACCACGTGTCGTGTGATGCTCGCACAAGTGTGGTGACGGCAGATTGCCATGGCAACGGAGGAGACTGTGAAACATGGATGGTGTAATTTTCAGATGGAGGAGCTCGGGGGCACAAAAAAACTGACAGCACATCACATCTGAGTCTATCCTGATAGCCAACATGCTAGTGGTTATTATAGTTTTATCTATTTGTGTGTAATCACACACTTAAATTGGAACATTCAATTCCTCATTAATCTAATTATCCTCTTCCAACGTAATTTGTGCAGAAAACAATAAGTGAAACATTCATGTGTTGTTTTTGTGAAAAGTGTAAACACTGTGGAATGTTGGTGGTATGAAAACATTGGTTGACCAATCGTAGTGATTCGGCAACCTGTTGAAAATGTATTTTAAATGACCATCAATCTGTGTTTAACATTCACAAAGTTTTCCATTATAAAACTAAAGTTCTTCTTGGTATAGCATGATGACTGAGTACAGGCAATGGGTTTCTACCCAGGTCTGGACCCGTGAATTTAACCGCTAAGTGTTTAACTTATTGTGCTCCACTCCTAAATAGTGGAGGTTGAAGGGTAAATGTTGCAAAAAATAAAACTTCACAGTTACATTCTTGGGACAGCTGAGACTTATATTACATATTGTAAAAAGGGGCATAATATGTCTCCTCTAAGGAGGGGCCACAGCTATATCATTGCAAAAATCTTGGTTTCAGTTTCCATGAAAAGACACATTTACGTTTCATGCAAGTGCCAGATGTTTTTTTGCAAAACCTGACATTGCATTCAAGGTATTTGTTATTAGTTCATGTATTCCCTGGGAATTAAACCCTTGCATTTGTCATTGCCAGCACTATGTAAATGCATTGTAGGTAGCTTTGAATAATACCTCCTCCATATGCATAAATGTAAAAATATAGTCAAAACTGTAATAATTTATGATACTGTTCAAAAGTATGGAGTCGGTAAGATGTTTAAATGTATTTGAAAGAAGTCTCTCATGATCACCAAGACTGCATTTATTTGATCAAAAATACATTAAAATGTATACATTTCATTTTCTATTTAATATATAATGTTAAATGTAACATAATATTAAACTATATTAAATGTAACAATATTAAGTGTAATTTAATATATTTTAAATTATACATTTTTTTATTATATTTTAAATTAGGCAAACATTTTTTTTTAAGTATTATATCCCTGTAAGTGTAAAGCTGAACTTTCACCATATTTCATCGTACTATTTTTTTTTTTTTTTTCAGGATTTTTCAATGAACAGAATATCCAAAGGAATATAAATAATGATGATAATAATAATAATAATAATAATGACCCTGAACTTCTATACAACAATATACTCTAAATTAAATAATCTTCATAAAACAACTCTAATTAGATAATCATCATAAAAAAAAAATGTTTTTTTTTTCTTTTTCTAAAATCTCTTCTGGGTTTCTGAGGGTAATCAGTGCTTTTTAACATTTGTCCACTATTATAAATGGTCAGTCAATAATAAATAACTGATCCCAGGAAAAGTTTTTCTTTTGGACTTGTTTATGTATATTCAAAACTGCTCTTTTAAAGAGCAGGAATCCTAGCTGAGTCACATAGCATGAAAATGAGTCTCCGTGCCACTCTGACGGGACAGTCACAATGTTGATCAGGCATGATAAGATAAAAGAATGAAACGCTTCCTCCAGTTAGTGGCTGGAACAAACACGCCTGACTGCATAAAGCGGGTTTTATTGAGTGAAGAAGAGAGAAAGCAACAGTTTTAAGCTCTGAAAAGCAGGATGTGTGTCATCTGCGCAGTACAAATGCTAAGAAAAGCCTTGATAGTTAATACAGAAATCATGATAATGATATAGAGGGAAAAGAAGTTAAATGTGACTGTTTTATATTTTTTACTCATGCTTCCGTTATTTTCTTGGAGTCTCTCTCTCTTTAGTTTCCTCTCATCTCTTTACCTCGTCTTCCGGTAGCTTCGTCTCTTTTCTCAGAGCTGCACATATGCAGGGTGGCGGCACTTGTGTGTGAACAGAGCTTGCTTTGTACAGCAGCACAGTAATTAGTGTAAGAGTGTGTGTGTGTGTGTGTGCTAATGAGCATTGAGCAGCATTCTTCTCGTTAGCAGGGATTCTGCTGCAAACTCACACGCTCTGCAGTGAGGCATGAATGTGCATACGTACTCTTAAATTACATGCTAATTGAATACTGTCCTTAAATGCTGTGACACACACTCTCAAGCTCTGAGATGAACATACACAAACAACATCAGGAAAGGCACTAATTACCAGCTTCTCCAGAACACACACACATTTCCTCTGACTGGCCTATCATACAAGAGAAAGCGAGCTCTGCAGTTATCTTGTCAGTGAGTCTTTACCCAGTAAGATGTAATTTCTTTTCATGCCCACAGACGCTGTGTGACATCACGCCAGCCTTTCCAGCCTTCAGTTTGCTCACTGAGCCAACAGATCCCTACCCCCTTTCAAAACTGATTGTGATTATTGTTGAATGTCACAAATGCGATTTACATGGATCATTTAGGCTGAATTGCACTCCAGAAATTAACAGACTCTGGTATTTGAAATGCACATATTTGGTCTTATAATGTATCATAAGTAAATAAATGAAATTTGATCTTCATAATCTTACCTAAGAAACAAATAATTTTGCTTCAGTATGACTTGGCTGATGTAATCAAAAAAGTTTTTTTACTGCCACCATTTATAGCGGGGCATTTTTTTGACTCCAAGACCCCTATTGTTCAAAACAATAGTTTCTTAATAGTAAAATACATTTCAGGAGGTTTTAAGAATGGAAGGTTTTTCCAAGATTCCCACCATAGATATATATACGTATTCCTCATTACTGAGTGTTTCTATGGGCCACTATACGTTAACCATCTGCCATACTGTAATTGTGAACTTGATGTCATTCACCATAGTAATCTCTGAATATTTGAAAGATGCCACAGTCCTGCAGAGAATGCAAATTCCCTTTAAGAAAAGTCATGTCATTTGGCGGCCATCTTTGAAAATGCCTCTTTGAAATGCCTCTCGCAAATGCAAATCTCTTTGAATGGGGAAACATAAAATTCTACAAAACTGTTCACTAAACTTGCAATTAAATTTCTTATTTTAAATCACCAAAGAAATCTGATATCAACTGTTTATCAACTGATATCAAAATGTTTATTTTATGGTAACCATATTTATGGTTATCTGTTGCTTTTGTTGACATGAATTTGCATTTTGCACGGGAATTGAAGATTGGATTATATCCGTTTTGCAAAGACACATTTATGTTGCCAGTTGTAAATGGAAATGTTTTAACAAATCAGATAGATATCCGATCAGAGAAAATGCATAAGGTTACTAGGTGTAAACAGTCTCAAAAAAGAAAACATCAACAAAATCACTGATTGCGTTTACCCCTCCGTGTTTACAAACACAACACTGGGAGGCACAGCTGTTTAGAGGTCATTTCCATTTAATGATGTCACAGAATTTACCAGTAATTGAAAACCGATGTGTGAATGGTGCTTTACCGGAAAAAAAGATGCAATGCCGTTGCCTGTGTGAGCAGCGCAGATTTACCGGTAAAGTCATTCCGGTAATTTTATAGCAATTTACTGATATTACTGTGTGAAAGGGGCTAAGATTTACAATATTTTTTACAATATTATTTTTATAACAGTATTTCACGAATAGCAGTGTGATATGGCTGTAAATCAGCAGAGCTGTGATTTGGCCATAGTTAATAACAGTGTGCCAATATACAGTGATATTGCATTGCATGGCTATGAGTGTCATATTGTGTTTATACAACAGTTCAACAGCACGAGTGGCAGTGAAATTAGCATAATAGGATATATTGTATGCAGGCTTTGCTTAACCCCTTTTATAAAAAAATTTTCAGACATGAAGATGAAGTAGAACATGAAGAGTTGAGGCCTTAGTTTAGTTGAGGCCTAACGACTGCAATTGGATTTATATGTCCAGTATAACTAAACTGACTGTTATCCCACCGGTCACAATTGTTAACATCCACATGTTTACATATTCTCTGACAGCACTCAACAAAACATAATAATTTTGAATGTATATATTAATACTAGACACCTTAAAGATAATGTGGACCAAAAATCTTTGTCATATCTTTCCATATTTGCAGGAAATGCACTAAAACATCAGTCTTTTGGAGCTTTATGAATGAAAACCTTCTTCATGGTCAGAAGTGTGTCTGGTGGAATTAAATGGGTTAACCAACTTTGTGACAGCCATGTTGGTTCAAATTTGTGGACTTGATCATGTATGAGTAATTGGATCAGTGCTGCATGTTCAAGGCAATGTGTTGAATAATTGAAAATTAAATTTGAGATCATCTGAATCACTTTGATATTCTCAAGACGATTGCAGCATACATGTCAAGCATGCGTGAAAACAACTTGATGGTTATCATCATAAGAGCAGATGCTGTTTAGTCATTATTTGAATCCTTTCAATTAGAATCATAGAGCAAATAATAATAATTCTGAATATTAGAACCTAAATACTGTTTTTGTTGTGCACCATGACACAGCACAGGAAAATAGCTTCCTATTGTTGGAATGCTTGATTAGTAGAATTCCAATAATTGTGCAACCCAGAAGAAACATGTCTCAACTCTTGGTCCTGTAACTGCCTGATTTGTTTCCAGTTGTATTTCTATATGCATGAGTTACTATTACCTATGAGTCCAAGTTGATGTATTCTCTCATGTTACGGTATTTTATAATCAAAAGCAGGAGCAATACTGCACATTTTTAACTCACTGGGGCTGCTCGCTACAGAAGCCACATGCGCTCATCTGTACATAGCTTCACATCAGTCACAAATGCTGACTGATTTATTACAGTGAGGATTCTATTTGCTCCCTGCTCCAAAAAACAGACCCCATGGATTCTTAAACACTGCTTACAGAGAGAACAGTGTCGGGACTTGTTGAAGAATGTAGCCCTTCATACCAGCTTTAGGTTTAATAGTGCCTGTGAAACACGACAAATCCACACACAAACACACTGAGAAGGACAATTCAATGTTCCTGATACTTTTTATTGTACACATTGACCGCATTTATACACACACTGAAATAAACACATGCCAGGAAGCTGAACCCCTTTAATTGTTTAAACACACACACACACACATTCATTTGGATTCTTTCACGCTCCCTTCTTTAAGCAGATGCTGTGCTCCAAGCATACTAAGTAGGTGACACAAGGCATTGTGTAAATAACATGAAGAATCCCACTGTGAAGCACTTACATTTCAGTGCGTGTGTGTGTGTGCGTGCATGTGTGTGTGTGTGTGTGTGTGTGTGTGTGTGTCTGTTTCTCACGCCTCTGTGAAGTATATGAGTGTGAACGCACAAGCACACTCACTCACTCCCTCCCTCTTGCGAGCGTGTCTCTGCATCTCTGTCTGTGAGCCCTGGGCTCTGTGGGCGGAATAGGAATTACAGCGGAGTGGGTTGAAAAGACGGAGAGAGAGAGAGAATCGAACAACACAAGACACAGAGATAGTGACAGGGACAGACTGTGAATACGGACTCACACACACTGTATTGGACGAAGCCAGTGGATGAATGTGTTTACAGAGCGTGGAGTCATTAAACGGCCGACTGTGGAGTCTAACACTGCCATACATGGAGCCAACTTTGAGCATCAGTACTGATGGAGTGAGTACCTGTGCATGAACATTTGAGCGTGCTGGTTTGATCTGTCAAGCCGTGTTGTGTTTTAGTTGAGGTGGGTTTCTAGCACTGGAGTCTGTGCCTGCTGTTAATATTTAAGAGTGTGATTGTGATCACAGCGCTGTTTGGATTTTAACACCGCTTGCACAAGTACTTGTGAGATCTTGCTTTGGAATGCGTGTCCATGTCTGTTGAAACCTCAAATTAGTTAAGAAATCTGTTGATGGATGGGTTATCAGGTGAAATTGCATCTTACGCACTCATTTGATGCCAATTTGTCATTTGCATGTTTTATGCCAAAATAAGCAGGATGAATGATATTTATATATGTAATTATGTAATTGACCTTTTATGGTTTGATCACGAATCATCTTGGATATCCTAATCATGTGACCTGATTTGTCCAATCAGGTGTTATTGAATTCTTATGATCTCCTAATGAAAGATTTCTATATCTGTCATTCTGTTTTTGGGGAATTTTCTTTGAGCATCTTTGAAGATCTTTTGTTGTTAGCTATGACTTTAAAACAACTTCGTCTGCAATCTTACGTTTCTCATGACTTGAGGGTGTTAGAATTTTTATCCTTGATATTGTGCAGGCTTTAGACAACAAACATTCACTATGAAGTAAAGCTGCACTTCCCTGTAAGAAAGACCACGAATCAAAAGGTTACTTTGTGAAACAAATACTTTGCGAGTGAACTCATTCTATAATGCAATTAAGTAATTTATAGTTACAATGATTATTGTTTCTGAGTTCCTTGATTTTGGGAAAATGGACACTGCTGCCCCCCCCAACAACCCCCTCCCCTTGAACAAAAGCATTTCACCTGAAAATTGCAATAGAAATTTAATAGATTTCCATTTTATTTTTTTATTTTGTTTTTTTTTTACAAGAAAAATGTACTTCTACATTATGCTAAATATAAATCAGATGTATCTTGGAGTCCCTGTAATGAATATGCAAACAACATGTAATATATTATTTTAAAGGTTTTTTATGTATGTGTCTATTTTTAATTCATATGATCAAGATTTTGTGTGTGAGTGTGTTTGTGCCCGTGTTGGAAGATACAGCAGATGGCAGTACTGAGACAAGTTGGTCTTTTAATGAAAAATCAGCTAGGACTGACATTCTCTGTTCATTCCTTCTGTCTGTATACTTTAAATGATGTAAATAACAAGCATATTTACATAATGAATTGTTCAACGGTTTCAACATCATTAATGATATTGTTTATTCTACTTATCTCTCTTCTATGTTTCTCTCTTTTCATGTTTTGCAGTGTTGATCAGTCTTAAATTATATGCTGTGCTGATAGACTTTAGTTGTAGGACTTTGTTGGACAGTCTTGCACTGGTTTTAGAGTACTAGATCAATTTGACATCCTATATTATATATGTATGAATGTAATATATATATATATATATATATATATATATATACACACACACACACACACACACACACACACACACACACACAGTACAGACCAAAAGTTTGGAAACATGACTATATTTAATGTTTTTGAAAGAAGTTTCTTCTGCTCATCAAGCCTGCATATTTGATCAAAAACACAGAAAAAACAGTAATATTGTGAAATATTATTACAACTTAAAATAATAGTTTTCTATTTGAATGTACTTAAAAAAAAATTATTCCTGTGATGCAAAGCTGAATTTTCAGCATCATTAATCCAGCCTTCAGTGTCACATGTAACATCCAGTCTGTCACATGATCATTTAGAAATCATTCTAATATTCTGATTTATTATGAGTGTAGGAAACAGTTCTGCTGTCTTATATATTTGATAAATAAAAGGTTAAAAAGAACTGCATTTATTAAAAAAAAAAAAAAATTCTAATAATATATATCCTAATAATATATTTTCTTTACTATCACTTTTTATCAATTTAACACAACCTTGCTGAATGAAAGAATTGATCTTATGTAAAAAAAAAAAGAAATAAAAAAAATTACTGACCCCAAATTACTGACCAGTAGTGTATATTGTTATTACAAAATATTTATATTTTAAAAACATAGCTGCTGCTTCTTCTTCTTCTTCTTTTTTTTTTTTTTTTTTTTTTTACTTTTTATTCATCAAAGTATCCTAAAAAAGTATCACATGTTCTGAAAAAAATATTAAGCAGCAGAACTGTTTCCAACTTTGATAATGAATCATCATATTAGAATGATTTCTAAAGGATCATGTGATAATGATCCTAAAAATTCAGCTTTGCATCACAGAAATAAATGATAATTTAAAGTATAATAAATTTAAAAACAATAATTTTAAATCGTGATAATAAATCACAATATTAAAAAAAAATCTGTATTTTTGATCAAATAAATGCAGGCTTGATGAGCAGAAGAAACTTCTTTCAAAAACATTAAAAATAGTAATGTTTCCAAACTTTTGGTCTGTATATAAATATATATATATATATATATATATATATATATATATATATATATATATATATATATATATATATATGTTACTGTATATATAATAGTGTGATATTATTACATTAAATCCTTTGTTTCTTATTAATGGTTTGTTATCGTCCATTAACATAACGAGATGAGATATCTTTCTGCATAGAGTTGCATCTGTTTGCCAGCTCGCTTAGCTCACATAAGCTCCATTGCTCGTAGTTCGAGAGGGAAGAGAGAACCACTGTTAATGCCTTCATGCCCACTGGGAACAGGCAGAGAGGAAAGTCATGAGAACCAACGGGAATGTGGATCTGCATTCAAATGACTTGAGATTTGACTAGACTTGAGTGTTATGTACTGGTTTTCTCTTGAGAACACCAGGACTTCCCCTGATTCAGAGACTTCATCTCTATCTGAAATGTGTGCCACAGCCCTGGAGAGTAGATCTGGGCCGAGCCATGCATTTGAATGTATACTAGCAGTGATGTCCTGTCATACTTCTGTTCATTGCTGAACCTCAGAACTTTTCTTTCAGATATGATTTCTTTCTTTCTTTCTCTCTTTATGAATGAACGAATGAGGCATTTATATGGAATTTATTGACATATCATATCATATATAAATGTCTGAGACCGGTTGGTTTGTGGGTTTTGTTCCATATTTATAGTAGATTTCACATCTAATATCTTTATTATCATTTAAATAGAGGCAAACTGTTTTTGGCATTTGTGATGGGTGATTAAAAAAAAGAAAAGAACAGAAAAACAGCCTGCACACACACACACACACACACACACACACAAAAACTCCAAACCTCCCTTAAAGATCTTTCACCACCAGCCAAAAAGCATAATTTCAATGGTCCCCTAATATTTTTGTTCTCTAAAATATGTCTGCCAGTGCCAAGTATTTTTCAGATCTTTCTTTATCACCCATCTAGTCAGGAAATTGCTAAATGCAATACTCATATTTTTTAATGGAGCTCATGAGGTTTGTATCAAACACTGCCTTTGTACCTCCAGCTCTGGGATGTTTTTATTGCTTTCTCTCTCTGTACTGATATGACCTGCCCCAGAACCTGCCTTTCATTAACGTCCGCTCTCACACAGTCCTTCACCTTACGTCATTCTCCAACTGCCTCACTTTCCTCCAAAAACACGCCTTTCAGCAGGACGCACCAGAGGCCTGTCCATCCTCTTGGATTTTTACAGCTCTATGAAACTCAGTGGAGCTTTGCTGCGGAGTTCCCCGGCTGTGTTTTTAGACGTCGGGAAATTAAGACGGATGCTTATTTGAAGTGGCAGCGCAGGGCTGTGCCGTTGGAGGCCCGGAGTGAGTGCTTTCTTTTGTCTTGAATGGAGGATTTATTTGAGTCGTGGCAGAGCCAGGGATGGTAAAGCGCTTGAGTAAGCATTCCTTGATTCCTCTAAGTGAGAGGCGCTAGTTGGTGTTGAAAAAGATCACAGAGAGAAAAGTCTGACATCTGTTTTTATAGTTACTTCACAGGTCAAGGAACGAAAGAATCCCATTCTTTCTTCTCCATCTGAATTTCTCGCTCGCAACCCAGGTGCTTTCTGCGGAGAGTCGAGGTTGCTGTAGAAACAGCACAGAATCAGAATGGAACTTGATCGTCAGTGAGACTGAGTGTGTGTCTTTGCGCTCGGAGAGCATGTCAGCTCTTGCTGTGGAGGAATGAAATGAGCGCAGGCAGGGCGTAAGAGCGGGATGGATTCGCCAGTCAAAGCATTGGGTCTCTACACGTTAGGAGCTGCGCTGAATGAATGGATGCACATCGCGAAAAGACCATGAGTCTTAAAAAGAGACTTTCCTTTAAAAGGGTTTGCTACTTTCATACGGTGAGTTAGATCTGAGAGGGACAAAGTTTTTCCATGTTTCTCTTTTTCTGTCTACTGTCTCTTATGTGTCTAGACTGTGCATTGTCTCTTCAAGAGTCATTGTAAGATGTTAAAGCCATCTCTTTTGTTAGTCCCCATTCAATAGCTGTGTAAACATCCTCCTGCTGTCTGAAAAGGGGAGCGACTGAACACCTGGTATTACTAGCACTGTTTGTTCCACTAAAACTATGTCTTCTTGACAGCCGCGTGTGCTGATTGATTAGACGTGGGTATTTTGCCAGATAAAACAGCTCGTCTGTATGTCTTAAGAGTTAGTGCTGTAAGTTAGCTTGAGCATTTGTTAAGCCAAAGCAAACATGCAAGTATTGGAGATGAATTCGGACACACAGCTTACTCTTTCTATGCTAGGGAATTTAGCACTCAATGCAAGGGACTATTCATTTCAGATTCAAATATAAACTCTGGAATCTGTTTGTCCGTTAGCCGTTAGTCGCACAGTTCCCTGCTTCTTCTCAAACCACGGTGTGTTAGGTTTGGAAAAAACTTGTCTGTTACTTTGCAAACACCTTAC
This sequence comes from Carassius auratus, assembly GCF_003368295.1. Taxonomy (NCBI): domain Eukaryota; kingdom Metazoa; phylum Chordata; class Actinopteri; order Cypriniformes; family Cyprinidae; genus Carassius; species Carassius auratus. The sequence goes on from NW_020528509.1 coordinate 239,983, forward strand.
TGGAATGTGTGTATGTGGGAGGGAGAGCGGTCATCAAATATGCTTTTTGACCAGCATTACAGAGAACGTACATCATTACTCCAGTCTTCAGTGTCACATGATCCTTCACAAATTATTATAATATGCTGATTTGGTGCTCAAGTAAACATTTATATTATTATCATCATTATTGAAAATAGTTGTGCTGCTTAATATTTTTTGTGGAAAAATACATCATATTATGCTAATACTGTAAAATTGATTGTGATAGCTGTTTCATGTTGACCTTAATATTCAGTTTCTAATATTCAACAATTATCCCATCCTTATTTAAAGAGATAGTTCTCCCATTTACTCACCCTCAAGCCGTCCTAGGTGTATATGACTTTCTTTATAATGGCCGTGAATGAGGGTAGATATTTTGAAGTCCAAAAAATTTATCCATCCATCATAAAAGTACATATAGATGTAGGGGTAGCACTGATGAGAATAACTATGCTAGTTTTAGTCTACACTAGTTTCAATATGGACATTGCTTCAGGAGGATTTTAGTAACCCCCTGGAGCTATGTGGAGTACTTTTTTTGATGGATTTGTGCACTTTTTTGGGGGGCTTCAAAATCTCAAACACCTTTCACTGACATTATGAAGCTTAGTGAAGTTATGTTACCTCAAAGGTGTCTTTGGGTCAGAGAAGGAGTGAGGCTGCCACCTGAAATGTCTCCATTGTCACACACCTTTTAGGTCTTGGAGTAATGAGCTGATGAGGTTTGATGAAGGAGAAATGCATTGTGTTGGGGCACTCCAGGAAGATGTTTTGTTGTATGATCCGAAGTGCTCCTGTGCTCCTATTTACAGTTGAAATATATTTAAACTATACATGTAGCTACTTGTGCTCCGGGAATCCATGTTTTCATTGTTATATGGTAGGGGTGGCTATTACACATCTTCTGTAGCAGAATTTCCAAAACACAAGCAAAGAAGAAACCAAAACAACAGATGCTTCCACACGTAATGTAACATGATCATCAGGCATAAAACACCATCAAAACTGTGCAATGTTATGGAATAAAATGTCGACCCATGAAAGGGTAATGACTGTCTTATGTTAGGCCTTATGTTAAACTAAATATTACTTTTTCCCCCCACATCAGTTCACACTACATACACCATTCAACTTTATTAGAAATAAAACCCTGAAATAATTACATTGCAGAAGTATTCATCTTAATTATTAATTTTATGCACTTTTATAGTCTTAAGTTTTTTGGGGGTATGATGCGACAAGCTTTGCAGGTCTGCATTTGACAGTTATCTGCCTTTCTTCTCCTCACCTGTTCACCTCTCAAGCTCTGTCAGTTTGAACGAGGGCTTAGAGATATTTTCAGGTTTCTCCAGAAATATTTGATTGCATTCAAACCCAGGCTGTAGCTGAGCCACTTAAGGACATTCACAGAGTTGTCTATGAGCCACTCTGTGAATAAATATAACCTATGCTGTGTGCTTAGGGTCATTGTCTTGTTGGAAGGTGAACCTTCTGACAAGTCTGAGGTTCTGAATGCTCTGGACTGAGTTTTCATTAAGGCTGTCTCTATATTTTGGTGCATTGAGTGTTCATTCTGCTCTGACGAGTTCCTCAGTCCCTGCCACTGAAACACAGTCCCACAGCACTTGTTGAATTGTTGAAACCTGGTTAGTGGAATGTTGCAGTGTCGCTGTCCTTCTGTAAGTTTCTTCCTTCTGCATGTATGATCATGGAGCTCATCTAGAGTGACCATCAACTTCTTGGTCACCAGTATAAATAAGCCCCTTCTCCATCAATTGCTCAGTTTGGCCAGGCGGCCAGCTCTAGGAAGAGTCCTAGTTGATCAAAGCATCTTCTTTTATGGATAATGGAGGCTACATGCGTATGTGAACCCTCAATGCAGCAGAATTTTTTTCTGAACTCTGAACTCTAGATGTGTGACTTGATGCAAACCTGTTTCTGAGCTCTACAGGCAGTTCTTTTGACCTCAGGGCTTGGTGTTTGTTCTGATATGCATTATCAGCTGTTAGACCTTTTATTAAGATAAGTGCCTTTCGAAATCATACCTATTCAATTGAATCTGCCACAGGTTAACTTCACTCGAAGTGTAGTAACTTCTAAAAGCAATATGAATGCTACTGAGATCAATTTCAGCTGTCCAAGATAAGGGTATGACTACTTATGCAATGGAATCTTTTACGTTTTTTTATTTATTTATAAAAATGTTAAACACCTGTTTTTTTTATTTACCATTATGGTGTGTGGAGTGTAGAATGATGTGGAAAAAATTTATTTAAAGCAGTTTAACATAAGTCTGCAACATAACATAACTTTATGTATATTATAAACATCTTGGCTTTGTGAGTGTGTGCTAGCTGTGCTTTCACACTCTGTCATGAAGTCGTCCCTGTGTCAGCTAGTGCACATTTGACTATTTCGTCCTTGCAAACAAAGCACAAAGGTGTTGTGTGTGTGACGTCCATAGCCTTGTGTAAACAAATACACTTGGACAAACAACAATGGATGTTCTGTATGTGTGTATTTAGTTCTGCACCCTGTGGTTTGTGTCTTAAAATGAGTAGTTCAGCCAGAAATGATTTGATAATGTTTTATTCTGCAGCTCAGCAGTAACATCAGGAATGTGCCTCAAACAGCACAAAACTCATACATCCACACATCTGGTTATGTATATATATGAGATCACAGGCCATCCAGCTGCAAATATATGTTAACCCCTTAGGTATGTATGGATCTCTCCACAGTCTGTGCTCTGTTAGAGAATGCACAGCGGAGGGGAAGAGAAGGAAAACACATTAAGTCAGACCAGGGTCATCAGACTGGGAGAGATGCTGAGATGAAAGCAAGATGTGACAGAACTTGTGTGTTCCTGATGCTTTGGTAACGTATCTAAAAAAAATAATTTATTTTTCTTAAATATATTATCTTGAGCTGAGTTGTTAGTCTGTGGTGTGCAGAAGAAAAATTCACCCTATCATTGAAGTCTCAGCATCCATGACTTCCATTTCATAATGACATTCACATGACATGGACTGAATAAGAAAATTGAATTGAATTTGAATTGAATAAGGAAATAACAATTATGTAAACTGTTCTTTGTGTCAGACTTTTTAAAAATAATTATTTGTTTGGTTTTTACTTTATTTTATTTTGTTTTGTTGAAACATTTCTGGATGGTGAATGTTGCAGGTTTGAGTTTAACAAGGGACACAATGAAAGATATTCGCTATTTTAGAACACAGTACTATTACAGTGACTAAAGACTTTGTTTTAAACTGAACCACATTAGCAGAGACATCATATTTGATGTTTAAAAGACTGCTTAGAGTGCGCACTTGAAGTGTTGCCATTTTCATTTATTATAAGCAACATTTATTACATGTCTGTGGGCTTGTTGTCTGGACTTGGCTCATAATTCAGTCCAGTTTATGGAGCTAAAAAAGTTTAATAATAAAGGCAATATTTTTGTATGTGGGTTATTTCCGAGATCAAGTGTTTGGATGTAAGTTTATTGTGGGCTTCTTCTTCTTATTATTATTTTTTTTCTAGCAGCACTGATTATGTAAAGACACAACTCATTCACTGTGATTTCTTGCAACATGTATATAAAAGAGAGACACAACTCTGAAACACTTTAAATATGTCATTAACACAGTTGTTCAGTTAGTTTCCGTAAATGCTGCATTACATTTTTGTAAATGCGTTTGTCACCACATTAATGTTATGGGAATTAATTCAATTGTAGAATGTGGTTAACATTCTAGCCTCAGGTTCTTTTCGACTTTCTTAATGTAGTTGCGTTCTATGCTGACGTCATGAGAAAGTCATAGAAAAAAACGACATCAGCCGTAGGTGATAAATTCATTTTAATCTTCCAAAAACAGATTTTGTTTTAGATCAACCTCGTCAAAAGAGCACCGTTGTCCTTGTTAGATATGAAGCAGCTTCTGTGTGCCATAGTCTTCTATGTTTCATTTAGATGATAGAAAGAGTCAGGAATGTGAGGGGTGGAGAGGTTGGAATATGGGGGCTTGGAAAAGGCCACTTATATTTCAATATGTGGTTACAAGCAGCTCCACTGCCAAAAAATGCAGGGAACCCACTGGAATGAGAAGAGGAAGGAGGGGAACAGAAGGGGTAAGAGGGGGTAAGATGATGAGAGAAGACTATGTCTAAGCACTTTGCTTTCTCTGTGAGTCATATAATGACTTCAAGACATTTCATTCAGAAGGGTTTTAAAGAATGAGCAATATCTTGGACGTTCAGCATCACTCTGTCTTCATCTGCCGTCACAGTCTTCCTAGGGATAGACTTAAAGCCTACTTTTTGGTTTCATATTGTGTTTCCAGATGATGAATTAGTACATGGTCTTACAAGGTTAGAATAGAAGTTGCTCTTTCCCAAAGTTGCTTTTTCTATAGTTGCTGTGTCTTGAAATGAAATGTTTCAATTCTGTGTGAAACTGACTGTTGAGTTCATTTCTTTATTCTTTTTCTTTCTCATTTCATTCAAGGTCACACTGAATTTGTCAGTGGTGTTTCCCCTATTTAGAGAGGATGGAACCAGAGGAATCATTGAGATATTTCCAAGTTGAAGGAATGTATAACAAAATGAGAAATACCTCCACTGGTCCTAGCTATAATACTTTTTTAAAGAGGAAAAAAATTAATGAAGTAGTTATAGGCTGATGTCATCTCAAACATGTTGACGAAAGACAGACTCAAAGCCAAAATTATCATTTTACAGAATGCTCCATATTCTCCACATTCTCTGGGAATTTGTTCAGTTTTCCAAATGCAGTATTGAATAACATCAGGGTCAGTTAGGGCTTGAATACAAGGTCATGTTGGGAAAGAAATTGCTGTAATTCCATCATGTTTGTTTGTATAGACTGTTCAATGGAAACTCCATCCGTCTTTCTGTTTATCCATGCTGGTGCCAGCCGCCAGACGTGGCTGTTTTTTATTTCTTTTCCCCATGACTGTTTCTGGATTGTGAATGATCAGTCTCCCCCTTTCACTGTCTTTTAATTGCTCGTTATAACCTTTTTTTAGGCCTGTACTGAATCAAAATCCTTGTTGCAAGAATAGAGCATTTCATTCGGAGAAGGCTAAGGTCATTTTTGTGCGAGTAAACAATGTGTGACTCAATGTGTGGCCCAATTGTGTTTTTATTTGTTAAGGCCCAGTGTTTTAAATCAATATTGTACTTTGAATAAATGGTCAATTTGGAATATTAATGGTCAGTTTTGTTTTCAGCTATCGTTAACAGTCCTCTTAGCATTTTTCACATAAATTAATCATAATCCTGCCGATTTTATTTCACAATTTTTATAGAAAATGTGAAAAAATATTCACTGATTAATTTTAATGCTTTTTTTTTATTATTATTCTTAAATTGATTCCCTCTAAGAGAGTTCTATAAATGTGCTACAGTATATTTTTTCTATATTAATAATTATTTATTCAAATATATGTAGGCTAGCATACAAAAGTTTGAGGTTGATTAAAACATTCTAAATGTCGTTAGTGTTACTTTTAGTTAAAAATAGTAATTTCTTGACCCAAAACGTTTGGACGGTGGTGTGTACTAAAGCTGTTGTATTTGTTCTCATTCTTAAAAGAGCTTTTTGTAGAAAAACTACGCTATGTAAGCTCACACCCTGGGAATTTCATCACTTACCGACCTTTGAGCCCACATTTAAAGGAAATCACTCATTTGGCACACATCCCATACAAACACTTTACACATCCACTCACCTGAATGCCACTGTAATGACTGGCACGCATCATTCGACTCTACTATAAATGGGTCATCGTTCTGAATAAATCACAGATGAGACTGAAATAAAAATTTTATGCAGTCAAGACATCTTTTTTTTTTATTTTTACAATTTCTATGACTCAGTATTTGTCATTTGGGATTAAAAGGTTTCAGTCTCTTTCTTAATCTCTTACTAAACAGCTGAATGACTTGCTCAGGCAAATCAAAAACTGGGTGGGGCTAATGTGTCACAGTGGGTGGGGTCCGTATCATCAAGATTGCTGGAATGTACCTGATGGATCACATTATCTGTGAGTGAGAGAGGAGGTGTGTGTGTGAAAGACTGTACCAGTAAAACAGGAAGAGCTGGTGTGTGTATCATGCCACCAGAGTACCCTGCTATGCTGCAGACTTCAGTGTGTGATTGCGTCGGTGAAGAGAGTCACTCACACATGTCTCTCTGTCTTTTCTTGCAGTCTGCGGCTGTCTCCGATGGTGGTGAGTAATTAATCAGTTTTGATATTAAACCCTCAAATCACATCTGAACCTCGTTCGAATGTCTGTCATATTTCTGTTCCACTCAGATGTTTTTCCTATCACAGTTTCATTCTTAATTTTTACTTCTATTGTACTCCATGTCTTTGGGATCTAATTACTTCTACATTCCTTGTATACATTACTTTCACCTAATTGTGTTTCCTATTCTACTCAATTTTCACTCCAGTCTCACTTCTGATATCTTGTATCAGGCTCTGTGTTGTTTTCTGTGCTGTGTTTTCAATGTTAATGTAGTTTATATATGTAGATCTGAAATGGATAGAGCTGTAAGCTAATTTAAGGAGAAAGCAAACATCATTTTGGCTGTCTTTTAATTGCCTGATCTCTTGATAAGATTGGCTTTTTGTTCCCTCTGCCATCCATCCCCCCAAATCCAGCTCTTATACAGCAGTTTTGGTAGAATATAAACTAGCATTTTAAAGTCTCTGGCTCATTTTGTGGGAGTAATCAATCTAATTTGGTTCTTTTTGAGGTCAGTTGCAACATTATTTGTGATCAGTTTTCCTCTGAAATCACCAATTTACTTAACGTTATGATGTGACAAAACTAATTCTGGTGTTTCATTACATGCCTCTTTAAACATTCAGCCCAACTTCCTCTCTTTATACAAAACTATTCACACGGAACAGCAACAGTGATTGTACAGAAACTAATATGTTGTCTGATTCATCAGGCCAGAGAAAGTTACTGTTTTGGCTTAATTCTCTGTATTTCAAATCCAACTTCACTAGGTGTGGACAAGCCCTAACATTTTCCCCCCTCAATGCCTCAATTAGCATGTGTGAATGTGCCAGGGTTTCTTTGAATGTTTGCTTAACGTTGCCAGTTGGAGCCATAGATCTTTCAGCCATATGCATAACAAAAGGCACGGAGGGAAAAAGGTATGCATGCAAAACTGAGGAACTTAGACTTTATTTATTTAGTCCACTTTGGACATTCTACTGTCAATAAGTATATCTACTCAACAAGTATCTATAACTACATGTCAACCAACTATCGTTCATTTGCAGCTACGTCAACTATCAATCAATCATTTGCAGCCTCATGTCAGCTAACTCTTATTACAGTATTAGTGGACTGTTAGGTTAGGGTTAGTGTTAGTTGAATCATTTGACATACTTGCACAGTTATAGTCAGTAAAAAGTCTTAAAAATCAAGTTTACGCAGATACTTGCA